>NC_142748.1:5581360-5753860 GCF_051943395.1 Hippocampus bargibanti | reverse complement strand
ATGTTTTACCCCCCAAAAAAGCATGAAAGTGTCGTCCATCGTTTGAAGGTGTCAGATGTTTCGCTGCTCATCCGAAAAGCTTTGTCAGCGAACGAAGATTTTGCTGGTAGCTCCAGCCCTATGTAAAAGAACATTTCTTGAATTTCATATGTTAAAATACAAGTTACTTAGTTATTCTGGGTTGAGTGAACATTGGCGCGTGTGGCTGCCGCTGTTCACCCCCAGAAAAACGTATCCTGTGACTGTAAAGTGACCTTGTGAGATTTGAAAGGCTCTTATAAATGAAATGTATTATTATTATTATTATTATTATTATTATTATTATTATTATTATTATTATTATTATTATTATTATATATCCCAAATGTCCAGAGTTGGTTATGCCAGACCTCTGCTTTGATAGGTCCTTGCCCTAAGGTTGATTGGAGCAGAGGACTATTCCCTGAAGCTAATCTGATTGCTAATTTTTAGCATCAAGCTAAATTGATTACTTCTTTTTAGCAGGGACCTATTAAAGCAGAGGTGTGGCACCGCCACCTCTGGACATTAGGGATATATGTATAGGGTCAGTGCTACCAGCAAAATCTGAAGTCGTTGATGAAGCTTTTCGGATGAGGAGCGAAACGTCCAACACCTTCAAAGAAGTACAGATGACAGTTAAAGAAATATTTTCATTGCTATTCTGCGGTAATCGCAGTACACTTGCCAAACTTTAGAGCATGTTTCACGTCGGAAAAACTAACGGGGATGCCGATGCCTCAGATTGATAGATTTTACTTAAAATGAAGTGTAAACTTTCATGTTCACTATTTTTTTCTTGCTTCCCTATGGCAGTATTTTGCTTCCGCTTTCTCGGCTGAAGGCGCCTTTTTAATCTGCTTTTAATAAAGTTGTCTTTCATTCGCTCCAGGTGTCATGTCGTTTCACAGCCTGCTGCTTTTATTTAATCTCTTATTCATGATCGTCATGTACATCCTGCCTGTCCTCGACGTGTCCTCATAGTCCCTGTCAATTTGAAGCCAAGAGCACAGACGATACAGTAGTTAATGAACGGTGGAAGAGCGTCAAAGCGCGCCATATCACTATCATTCCCTCGGCTGTTTGTTTTGCTTATGTCACTAATTGGGACAACATTTTAGTTTCATGTATTCTGTTGCTGTCATTAGTGGTGTCATGTTGCTATCATCAACATGCAGAAGAGAATTTAGCCTCATCCAGAAATATGTATACCATAATTTCCAGACTAAAGAGTGCAACTGATTATAAGCCTCACCCAGTACATTTTTAAAGGTAAAATTATTTTATACATACATAAACTGCGTCTGTCTATAAGAAGCATGTTTATAAAGAAAGACGGTACCGAGAAAAGAGTTTTGGAGTGCATTGGATTAACCTTCATTAGTCTCGCAATGTAGAAATTGACATTAAATCCGCTTCAATTCCAAGCCACGACAATCCCTCATACGCAAGTTTTAGTAATATACCTTAACTTTTATTACAAAACAGTGCCTGTTACGCGGCAATAAGAATTACGGTAGTAAAACATCATATACAGGGCTGGTTAAAAAACACGCTGGTAAAAGTGAGAAACGGCAGTAACACGTTAGCACTCGCTAACAGGTCTCGGTACAAAAACATAGCAGGTCACTGAGAGCCATTCTCATCTTCCTCCTATAAACTGAAACAATGGAAGTCTTTCTCCTGTGTGTCGGATTGGAATAGCGTCCGATTTCCTCGCCACACATGCTCTCTTTCGTTGTCGCTCTAAGTGTCACTTTCATCCTGAGGTAAAGTCACTCCCGAGCTGGTGCTATCCTCTCCGTCATGCAGCAGATCAACTTTTAGAAACCCGTTGGTGATGATGAACAAAAGTCGCGGTTTATAGTCCGGAAATTATGGTAAGAAAGGAAGAACTAGTTTTTTTGTGGGGGTTTTGTAGCAGGATCAGCATCTGGTGTGACATGCTTTTGGTCAGCATGAGCAGATTGCTCCACGTTGGTCCCTGTTGACCCACTTCCAGCAGGCGGTCCGGCTCCACAATGAATACAACTCAAAAGGCAATCACGTCCACTTCGGAGTGATTTGGTGAACACATCACTCTGTTCATTTTTCTCGGAGGCCAAAGTAAATTTTCATATGAGCGTTTGGAGTGAAAGTTGACTTTTTTTTACTCCTTTCGGTAGTATATTACTTCCTTTTTTCCTGTTTCTTTGAAATGTCGTATCTGCTCTTTTACTGCAAATACAGCCACCCCACCCCAACCCCTCACCTCCTTTTTTTTCATTTTCACCCCAACACAATCCGAGTATCTGCCAGCTTGGGTTATTGTTGTTATCAGTCATTTTCTAAAGATCGCTGTGTTAACAGGGGTCTCCGCATCACCCCCACGCCAATATAATAAGCTTGGCGGTGAGGGACAACAAAGAAAATGGTGGCGGGAGGGTGGAGGTTTAACATAGCGCATTTCCTTTTTTTCATGACAATCTCTGACCTTTAAGGATATTAACATCTGACATGATGAATTGTGCATTTGTGGGAGTAGAAGAAGAAGAAAGGGGAGGGTACGCCGAAGGGAGGTTCGCACACATGGTTGGGACCCTGCGTGATGTGTGAAATATTGTGTGAATGAAAATGGGAAGTGTCGCTCTGCAGTCTCGCCCGTATGCACATTGGTGACTCTTGAGCACACACAGAGATAGAGCACACTACAATGTTTAATCTCAATTTATATGTGGCCATTTCGTCTTTTTTTTCGGGTGCCGATGCGTAATGTGGAGTTGTCGCGGCTTGGAATTGAAACGGATTTACGTAGGGCAGGAGATGTGAGAGTGACAGTGTCTTTTTGTCAATGGATGCTACAGCTTTGTGTTTGCTTTCAACATTTAGCTTGTAGCAGATGTGCACATTCCACCATGATGTCACTGATCCATTGGTGAAAAGGACGCTTTGATGCTCTCCTCTTTCATCTAGAGCTGCTTCATACATGTTGTCTCACATTATTTGTTAATTTTTTTGCGTTTTTTTTCTGCTGTTGTTTTTTTTTACTTCAAAATGGCGCCACGAGAGTACTTCTTCCTTTCCTTTCCGCTTCCTTTCACCACTTTGCTGCTGTCAAATGTAAATTTCTCCACTGCGAGATGAAGGCGAATCCAATCCAATAAAAGAAACAGGAATCGGTACGCCGCATCCGAGTGTAACTGTGTGCTCGACAACAAAAACGCCGACGATGCTCGTGGCTTCTCTTTGTATTCTAATGTTGCCTGTTACGTATCTGCCTCGGATGTCTTCATTCAGACATGAAAAATCCATTACGGAAGGCGCCACAATGCTTGCTTAATCCCATTTGCTCACAAGCAGTAAGTGCTTTGGCGGGTAGTCATAATTCCATCCGCACAATTGACAGCAAACGCTTTGAAGAAACGGATGAAAGCCGCTGAAAAGAACCCCACCCCCCGCCACCCCTCCCTGTATCGCAGCCCAACTCCTATGATAAGAATTGACTGGGTGTTAGGAAGTACGACTGGAAAACACCCACGGCCTCCGGTCTTGTTCCGCACTCGGTCTGATAATAGTCTCTCGAAATCACAAAGGCTACAGAGGATGGAGGAGAGATTTTAAGTAGCGTTGGGAGACTAATCTTCACTCTGTGGGTGGGAGGGGGAAAAACACACAGATAAGACCAGCTTGACTATTACAGAGCCACGCTTAGTCTGGTAACAACAAAATACAGAAGGGTGACAAAGTAAGAGGGCTGCTTGACTATGAACGCTAACAATTTACAATACAAAGACAAATGGTTGGACATTAAAGAGATTTCTTTTAAACCAGTGATACCTCGGCTGACGAACAATTTAGCTAATGAACATTTTGCCTGACAAGCATTAAACTCGCAAAAATATAATCTTGGCATCTGAACTATTTTTCGGGAAACATACAGCGAACGAGTCGCTTCTCCTAATCAAGGAGCTGAAAATGGCAGCCGCCTTTTTTTTTCACAAAAGTTAAAAAAAAGGATGGAAAACACAGTGAAATTTTGACTTGTTTCAACGTTATTGATAGTTCAAAGTCACAGTGTAGACTACAATGTTAAAATATCCCATCAATCAGGCACCACACATAACCCACACAAGCCATCTGTACAATTTGAAGAGAACATACAAGCAAGGGAACCAGCTATTAATGAAGTTTCTAGTGTGTCTGCCTGCATCTGTTGCTGTTGCAATACCACAACTTCTAAGATGTACAACCCAGAGCTCCTTCAGACACTTTATGCAAAAAGCCATCCATTCCATCAATTTATTATACAGTGCAGTTTATTTCTTTAATTACAATACCATATCACATTAATTATACATAAAATAAGGTATATTGTGTGTAGTTTTAAGGCCTATTTAGTTGAATATTGTGTTATATGGGGATCTGGGAACAGATTATTGTCATTTTAATGGTTTGCTCTGGGAAATTAATGTTTGGAATACACACTTTTCGCCTTACACACACTTTCTGGGAACCAATTAAATTCATAAGCCAAGATGTCACTGTATTTAGAACAATCCAAGGTGAACCGATGGCAAATTCTTAACATAGCATTCCTAGCACGATAAGATTGTAACACAGCATAGCGGCAGGCATAAAAATGACATGCGTAACTTCGTCCAAATGCTAAATATTCACGTACAATATCAAGGGACTCTGATATTCTCTTTTTCTGTCTACCGAACACTTTTAACGAACCTGCAAAAAAAATCATCAGGGACTCCCATCCCATAATCTTCAGTCTGAATATTACATTGCCACCTCGAAAAACAGAGTAACCCTGAGATTGCTCCTTTTTTTAGGGACAAGGAAACAAGCTGTAGTCAACATCTTCTGGCTGAAACGTTTCCATTATTCAACGTGCATTATGCAAGATATTCAGCAGGTGGGACGCCGCCCCTTACAACCTTGCCAAGAGGAATTCCTGAGTCGGCACGCATTTTTAGACATGCGTGGGTGTGTTGCCGAGTAAATATGCGCTTTGAGTAGTGCCATGCTTCAAATGCGGAAAAGTACCCCCAGGGCACTTTAGGGCGGTCGGTACCCTATTAGTCAGGGCAGGCAGACTGGGACGTGTCAGTCGAAGAGGTTCAGAACAATAAGGAGACAGACTAAGGTGCATGGAGGTTAAAAAAAATTATCCCTTGATGCTATGTTGCCAATTAACCTATTCACTGCTAGACATGTGCAAAAATGTGTTCACTACAGTGCCAGGGTTTATGTCATTGTCACTTGAATTCCAGGACCAACAGAATATTAAGTTTTAGGACGGCATAAGCATTCAATACAGCATTAAAAACCTTACACTCTGTTTTTTTTCATCAGAAAAATTGTTAATTCCTAAATTATTTGGGTCTGGAGTCATATGAGCTTGAAATGAGGGCGGTTGTCTACAATAATTGCTGTTTTATACAGCACTTTAACAACAACTGAAGCTAGAACAAAGCGCGAACATGGAAAAAAAGGAAATGCTGCCCCCTTGCGGAACAGAAAAACATTACCAGAGGCCATGGCCCGCGCTTTATTGGCACCCAAGCATGAAAAAAAAAAACAAAGAACCGCTTTGTACAACAAAGCGATTTCAGAAAATGCTTAAGATTGAATGAGTCTGTGTATTTGAGTTGTATATTTTATTTATTTTGACGTCAAAATGGCGCAGCGAGAGTGGCTGTTTTTCCAGCGGCTCCTGTATTTTGTTTTTCTACTTCTTTCGTTCCTTTCCTCTTCCTTTCATAACTTTGCTGGTGTGAAATGTACACGTCAATTTTGCCCAAATCCGAGGCTCATTTTCAAGCTCTCGTTTGCGTGAGCAGGCGAATTTGCTCCCGTTACTTCACATGTAAACCTTAATTCAATCAGGTGCTAATGCACGTGTGTGCGATTGTGACGTTGACATTTTGAGATCCAAATAAGAGAAAAGCGTGAAGACTGAACAGGGATCTCCACTTTATTACATCAAAACATCAAACCGCACTGAGAGAACATTGATGACCGCGCCAGTGGCAGCAACACGCACGCAAGCACGTCTTTGCGAATGTTTAAAATAATTACTGGCAGTTGACTCAGTTGGCTCCGAACAGAATGGAAGTGTCACTTTGGGAAATTGTGTTTTTATTTACTGCGACGGGTCCCCGGATGCATTTTCCACTTTGTATGTAAGTGTAGCGTGTGTATGCGTGTGTACGTTTTTCACTTGCATGTTTGTTTACTATTCAGCGTGCACTGGACAGCTTTTGTCAAGAAACCAAAGCAAAAAGCACGAACATGAAGACTTTTAGCCATTGCTTTTAGTGTTCGGTTTGTCCGTCAAGGGTTGAACATGCAATGAACAGTTTTTACACAACATGCCTATCTTGAGAGCAACTTTTCCTGATTATTTTTCAAGCTTGGGGAACTGCAGTGATTGGGTATTAGAAAATTGATGCGTCAGTATCAGAAGCGCCCTTGATTCTTGATTATGGCGTTGGCAATAAGCAGAAAAAAATATTCATCTGCAATATCACTGCACTCACTTTAATTCCGTGCCGTGTCCGGTATGCAGAAAAAAAAAACAAGACAATAGTCCACCATTTTTTAACTCAAACACCACCATTCAGGAATTTAAAATTTACATTAGAGCGCCATTCCCGAATTTGTTCGGTTTTGTTTTTTCATGCTTCTGGCCATGTTTTTTCCCTTCCACAAGGGGGCTGAATTTTCCTTTTTTTCCATGTTACCGCTTTATTCCTTCTTCAGTTGTTGTTAAAGCACTATATAAACCAATATGTATGTATTGTATTGTATGCTGGATAGCCGCCCTCATTTCAAGCTCGTATATCTCCAAACCCATATAATTTAAGAAATAACTCTTTTTTCTAAAGAAAGAAAAGAATCGAAAGGTTTCTAACACCGTATTGAATGTTTATGTCTTCGTAAAACTCAATATTCTATGGGCCCTGGAATTCAAGCTGCAATGACAAAAACCCTGGCACTGGAGTGGACACATTTTTGCACATGTCTGGCAGTGAATGAGTTAATATATAATTGGCTAATATTTTTTTCTGCTTATTGCCAACGCCATAATCAAGAACTTTAATAACGATAATGATGATCATAATAAAATAATAATAATTGGTGTATCACGTAGAATAGAAGATGGCCAAGACTATCCAAAGATGATAGTATCGCCAGATACCCCCAATTCTCTTCAATGAACCGAGCCCATTGAGGGCAATTCGGATGTACTGATCAATGATCAATTTGTGTGCAGAGATGGACCGGAACACGGGACTAATAAACGGAACCATTTGAAAATGGTATCATTTGTTTTTGTTTTGTCACGACCAAAAGTCATACATCAAGGCGGGAAGTTGTTTGCATGGATAGTGGTACGTGATTCAAAGCATGAAGCCGAACAAATGAATGTAATGACTCAAATTAATGTGCGCTGATACACATTAAATTAACATATATGCAATTAACATGATTTATCTGTTTAAAAAAATATATACAAAGTCGGTTCAATGATTGCATCATACAACCAATGCACTAAGTTCTCTTTGCAAAATTATACTGCAACAGAAAAAGGAAAAGCTTGTGGAAAAGAAAAAAAACATTGCCAGAGGCCATGGCCAGCGCTTTATCGGCACCCAAGCATAAAAAAACAAAACCCGAACAAAGTCGAGAATGGCGCTCTATGTAATCTTTTCAATTCCCGAATAAATTTGTGTGAATGGCAGTGAATGAGTTCATACGTATAGCAGCCCGACGAATGAGTGGTTCACACATCCGATTTGCAGTGCAGAGGTCCGTGGTTTGATTCTGGGCTCTCGCCTTGCTATGGAGAGTTTGCATGCTGCAAAGGAATCAATGCATTGCTTTCAACATTTAGCTTGTAGTAGACGTGCACATTCCACCATGATGCCCCTGATCCACTGCTGAAAAGGATGCTTTGATCCTCTCCTCTTTCATCTAGAACTGCTTCATGTCACAAAGAGGGTACAGCAAGTGCTTAAAAATTAATGACTCTCTGTGTCTTTTGTGTTGTCATATTATTTGGGATTTAGTGTTTTTTTGTACTTTTCTCTTCAAGATGGCGCTGCAAGAGTGGCTGCCTTTCCAGAAGCTCCTGTATTTTATTTTTCTACTTCTTCCTTTCCTTTCCTCTTCCTTTTATCACTTTGCTGCTGTGAAATGTAAATTTCTCCATTGCGAGATGAATATAGGGATATCCAATGCAATCCATATTCTCTACGTGTCTTTGCGGGTTTTCTCCGGGTACTTTAAATTGTCCCTTGGTCTGATTGTGACCGTGAATGGTTGCTTTGTCTACCTCTGATTGGCTGGAGACCAGCTTAGGGTGTACAACGTCTGTTTGTGAGGATCAGCGACAGGTAGATATAAATAGCACATTTATTCGCCATTACTCTTGCTCTTTCCTCATGTCTTTTTTTTTTTTATATATGTTTATATAAGCAGGTTTTATTTGTATTTTTATATTCTTATTATTTTCTTGCCAATATATATTATTTTAATGCCAGAGTTCAAATAGCATTTTCAGCCTTTTGATTCTAAATCCCAAGTGAGCGTCTAGTTGAAACGCCGCATTTCGTTAAAACTATTCCGTGTGATATTGATGCATTTAGATCTCGACACGGATTGTTCATTTGGTACAAGAAATGGAACGTGGTCCTTGTCAATTTCCAAACTCTTTGTCTCTCTCCCAGCTTTTATAACTCTATGTCGTGTCCCTCTTGTCTCGTGACCCATCTCTCCTGTCTGCTCTTTCTGTCTTGATCGCACTTCACCCCCAGAGTGCAGCGATACGGAGGTCCTTATGAATTATGCAGCCTTGTAATCACTCTACTCCGGTTCCTTTTAACAATAAAACAGTCTTAAAAGCATCAAACATTCAACAGGATTTCATTCTCCATTAACCGGGGAAGCTCTGTTAAGTGGGAAGAGTTTGCAGAAGTCGCATTGCAGTGGCTATAATAAGCAACAAATTAGTTTTATTTTTTCATGCTGTTAAATTGTTTACGTTAATATGCTGCATTCAAGTAAAAAAAAACAAACAAACACTGACATTCCCATGGAGATTAAAAAAGAAACGTTGGAGCAAAATGTGCGTTGTTGCAGTTGCTGGATGCAACGCTGGATAATTAGCAATATTCAATCCGTACTGATTGCGTTTGGATCAAAATGAGATGCACGTCGAGGCTAACTGCAACAGATGGAGAACATTTTCGAAACCATCTGGAATCAGTGGAAAAGGGTTCGTCAACTTTAAAAGAAGTTGGAAAATGATCAGATGGACATTTGTCTGTCACATCCATTACAAGCCAATCAAACCAGCCGAGCAATCAGACCACCACTAACAGTAGCAAAAGTAGCACTAAAATAAATTGCATACTGCTTGCTTGATGGGAAGCCGGCGTCTGTCAGAAATTTGGTTTGAATTGAATCAAAATCGCTTTTAACTTATTCACTGCCATTCTTGAATGTATTTGGGTAGTGAAAATGTGACTTGGAGCGCCATTCTCGAATTTGTTCAGGTTTTGGTTTTTCTTGGGAGCTGATAAAGTGCTTGTCAGACCTCTGGCAATGTTTTGTCACTTCCACAAGGGGGCATCATTTCCCTTTTTTTCCATGTTAGCGCTTTGTTCCAGCTTCAGCTGATGTTATAGCCATATATAAAGCATTATGTATGTATTGTATTGTATTTTGTACAGCCACCCCCATTTCAAACTCAGATAACTCCAGACCCTTAGGAATTAACTCTTTTTTTTCTGATGAAAGAAGAGTCTACGGTTTCTAACGAATGTTTATGTAGTCCTAAAACTCAATATTCTCTGGGTCCTGGAATTTGAGTGAAAATGACAAAAACCCTGGCACTGGAATCGACATATGTTTGCACATTGTCTGGCAGTGAAGGAATTGAGAGATCCAAACCAAAAAATGGTTTGGAGGTGTGGTGCTGAGTTGAGATTACTGTATGTGAGATTTGTAAATGTGCTCAAGTTTTAAATAGTCAAAAAAAGAAAGAATAATGGACTGTTCTGATACAATTTGGAAATGACAGAGTAAAAACCAAACGAACAAATGAATGACGCCATTCCAACATCCTCTGCCTCATTCCTACTTATTAAATTAAATGACTTATTAGCCCCTCTCCCTTTTTCCCCATTTACTTTTTTATTTTCTTCTTTCCCTCAAACTTGTTACTTGTTCAATATCAATACAGCCTCCGGGTTTAAGCGGGTTTCATCACTTTGCTGCTGTGAAATGTAAATTTCTCCACTGTGAGACTAATAAAGGCAAATCCAATCCAAGCCAACTGTCCTGGCCATTGTCTCAAGTCACTATTTAGACCTGATGGATTTGCAGAGGCAAATAACCATCGCGGAGGAGGCAGATGACTTGATGGTAACATTCTGGTGGCTCACACACACACACACACACACACACACACACACACACATAACTCTATCAACCGCATGCAAACAAATCCCTAATCGTTTCCATTTGCCGGGAGAGCGCAATGCAAGACATAGATCTGAACAGAATGAGGCCAGTCATTACAGAGATGAGATGGCTGGCTCAGAAAGGCTGACGATATCTTATGGGAGTCCCAAAAGGGAAGCTGCAAACTGCTGGTAGTTATCTCCTCGCTGTTATCTCTGATCATCATACCCTGTGTGACTCACAGCGGTTTTCCCTTTTGTTACACACGCGGAGGGCAAAGACTGACACTGGATGTGTGGGGGGGGGGGTGCGCAAAGACTTTTACGATTGAAGAACGGGTTGTTTTGTATTTTGAGACATTTTTTTTCTTGCTAGTTTGTTTTTGTTGTTCTGAAATGACGCAAAAATCATGATTCTAAAAGGGTGGAACTCAGTGAACATCAAACGCTGATATGTGTTGGCTGAATTTGTCTGTAAAGTCAATGTTAGATTCACTCAACACCATCGCAAAGCCAAACTTAATGAAATTACCAATTCTTTGCCAGAAAGTGAGCATTTCTACTTGGCTTTGCGGCTTGTTGCAACCGGAGGGAAATCAAAGGGCAAACTGCACTCCGCCGCCAAACTTGGTGAGGGCGTTTGCACTGGTGTACCGTTAGCGCAATTGTCCTTTTGTGAGTAGGACATTAAGATGGAGCAAACTGCGGGTGCAAATGAAGTGCAGTTTGATGTGCTGTCGGTATTCGCGGTTCATTTTTTGGGGGGACTCCAGCTCAAGGTATTCTATGGGGATCAGTGCCATGATGATGGTTTAGGCCAAGAAATGCAAAATAATCCTCATACAAGCACATTGTCATCAATACTCTGATTTTTATTTTACATTTTAGATGATAACATGAGGCCACTCGAGATGCTGAAATATTTTCACAGATGTATTTAGTTATTTAGTTATTTACCCAAATTTAGCTTGTTGAGGCATAAAAGTTGTTGGCCCTGAATTAAGTACCCCCGCGCCGAGTTGCAGCAAAGCATTACAAACTGTTGAATTGGAGAGGTGAAATCATCCATAACATTCCTAAATTCTCAAGAGAGAAACAATTTTTCATTCACATGCCTGGTCTGGCCCCTCCCTTTTTACACACAGTTGCGAGCAATCCAACACTGGTGGCATCAATGATGTCTCTGCCTTTGTGTCCATTTTCTTCTCGGCTTGGGCTCACTAGCAGATTTCCATGTTTGTCATTGTTACGTGGCTTAGGGAATATCATGTTGAAAAGGCCGAGAGGCGAATTGGCAGTCAGTGGTCCTGCATCAAAATGAATTCTAAACACTCTCCTTCATGAACATGATTTCTCTCTCGCCCATTCGCTCTCTTTCTCTTTCTCTCTCACCGGCTTTCTTGTTTCTGAAACGATCCTGACGCACACACATGCTCACACACAAAACGAGGTTTGCTCGTGGAGTGTCCCCGCTTGGCCGGTGACGGACTGGGAGTGTCGTCCAATCTCTGTTCAGTCAAGTGTTAAATTAGATTCCGTTGCCTCTCTGTCGGAGTTGTGTGGGAGACACACTCATACACAACTCAGTCGTTCATATAGCGGGACAGTCAAGTAACTCTACGCAGTTGCTGATTATGGTTTTGATGGTTGTGATGATGCAGCGGTAAAAAAAATATTTTGGTTAATCTAAAAAGAAAATTCAGGAAATATATGAGCCATTTTTTTTTTTACCTTTGGTTTTTTTTCTCCTCACAACTTCTCTTTTAACTCATTCACTGCCATTTACGCAAATGTATCCGAGAATTGAAAATATGACGTAGAGTGCCAAACAATTTGTTCTGGTTTAGTTTTTTCATGCTCGGGAGCCAATTAAGTGCTGGTCATGGCCTCTGGCAATGTTTTTCCCTTCCACAAAGGCACGGCATTTCCCGTTTTTCCATGTTAGCACTGTGTTCAAGCTTCAGATGTTTTTAAAGCACTATATAAACCAATACGTGTCTTGCATTGTATTTTGGACAGCTGCCCTCATTTCAAACTCCGATAACTCCAGACCCATATAATTTAGGAATTAACTCTTTTTTTCTGATGAAAGAAAAGTGTCTAAGGTTTGTAACGCTGCATTGAATGTTCATGTAGTCCGATAACTCAATATTCTGTGGGTCCTGGAATTCAAGTGACAATGACAAAAACTCTGGCACTGGAGTGGACACATTTTTGCACATATCTGGCAGTGAATGAATTAATTTGAAACTATGATGCGAATTGTTGTAAATCAAAATTACTCAAAATGATCTGTCTTCAATTGCGACATCTCTGAACTTCAAAAATAACTAACCCTTGATTTTTATCTGTAGGAGAATAGGAAAAAACAATCAACAGATCAATCCATATGACTCGATGGAAAACAAAATATTCTTGAAAGTTAATGTTCCGATGTTCCGTGTCAGCTCGTTTTTATGTCTCAGCATGCTTTCCAGACGGCTTACTTAAAGTAGAAGCATCTACGGGAAGCCTCAATTAGTTTTTTTTTTGTCTGCTGACAAAATGTCGACAGGAATTTGGGCGTTACATCCTCTCTATCTTTATCACCTCCCACCCCTGTATTTTATTTTTATTTTATTTTTTGCCTCTGTCCTCTTTTCACGCTCTTCGCAGTGGATATCAATATTAATCAACCCCTAAAGCGGCTAGTTTCACAAGCTGCACACGGCAAAATACTGCAGTCTGCTTGAACATACGTGTATACACACACACACACGACGGCCATTTTTGGAGCACATCAGTGCCTTGAACTAAGCTCGTCACCTTTCTTGATTGAAATTGTCTTTAGTTTCTGAACCAGGCTACAGCAGTATAATTATTTCCAATTTGCTGTGGGAGGAAAGCATGGAATTATATACCGCTGCAGAGGTGGGCCCGGAATATGGTCAGGGTCGCCCATTTGGCCCAAATCATGCAAAAATGACCCATTTGTCATAGTGGCAAGCACACCTGATATTACCAAAGCACAAACCAACTGGCAAAAAGAAAAACAAGCTTCAATAGGTTACGAAAGCGCATTGCGCAATCACCTGCGGGATCTCCACATACATGCATTTAGATGTGTCAAAAATGGTTCTGTTTTTTCTATTTATGATGCATCGCTTCATGTCTCACTATTGGTGCAACTTTTTAATCTGAGACTGTGTATCACGCTCACGGAGCTTGCGGCTGAAATAAGGCGGGGGGGTGAAGGTGCTCGAAGGTGTTTTGCGGAGTCTCTACGCAGCGGAGGGCTTGTCTCATGTGTAGTCGGGGTAAAGAAAAGCCTCGGGCTACTATGGAAAATAGCTGAAGAGAAGGTAATCGATATAAGACAACCCCAACCTAGTCCTGCTGGGTGTGTGAAGGAAAGATGCGTAAAGTGTCATATGGACTGTAAGGTTTCTAACGCTGCATTGAATGTTTATGTAGTCCTAAACTCAATATTATATGGGTCCTGGAATTTAAGTGACAATGACAAAAACCCTGGCAACAGGAGTGGCCATATCAGGCAGTGAATGACTTAAAAAGTTTGTCATATTTCTATAAATTGACAGCAGGCAAAATGTTTCTGCGGACTTGTGAGTTAATTTTGCTGCTGCCATCACACGTTATATCAATGAAGATTAATGAGCCTGTTTCAGAGGAAGCCATGCAAATCCAAGCCGTGACATTACCTCCACTTTGTCTCACTGATTAGCCTTTCCATCATTTTGGGGAAAGGTTACATCTTTGTCTCACGACTCCATAAAACTCACCTTTGTACTTTTTGGGGGGTAGATTCCAGTGTTTTGCATTTTCTAGTGTCGTGTATTAACTCATTCACAGCCAGACGTGCAAAAATGTGTCCACTCCAGTGCCAGGGTTTTTGTCATTGTCACTCGAATTCCTGGACCCACGGAATATTGAGTTTTAGGACTACATAGCTGAACTCATCCACCGCATCCAAATCCATGATGTCGAAATAGCATGAAGGTGTCATTGGAAATATTGCCGCCACGCTCTGACTATTAGTTTCTGTTGTCGCCCGTGCTTGCTTGAATTGACACAAACTTGACTGGAGTATTGCTTTCTTATCAGCTTTGCATGGGTGTGCGCGTATGAAGGTAATCGATGGTGAAGGGAGGACATATGACATGCGTGTCTCTAATGTGGCCGCTGCAGTCCAAGCAGACATTGCGTGCGGCGCTCTGCTGAGCTGAGGAGAAATTGAGTTGATGTGGGGAAGAAGGATGGAGAAAGGAGCTCGATGATGTGAAGAGATAGATGGGAGGAAGAACAGAGGGGGGGGGGGTGAGAGCGGGAGAAGGCTGGATAGCATGATGGAGCTGATAGCAGAAATCATTTACCACCGCAATTTGTTGACAAGGATATGGGAATGTCTCAATGTGTCGGCCTCTTAGTCACTTTGATGGATGATGGAAGTTCTCTCTCTCTCTCTTTCACTCCCCCCTTTTCCACGGTGTATATTCTAGACGCCAGCTCAGTTTGTGCACAAGTTGCATGCCCACCAGAAGCAATATACTGTGTGTGGATGGATGGATGCTATGGTAATGGACAGGCTGACAGACGGATGTTAGACAGGAATCTCCTTGGACGATAATGTTTGCAGATGACATTGTGATCTGTAGCGAGAGCAGGGAACAGGTGTAGGAGAAACTAGAGAGGTAGAGGTTTGCCTTGGAAAGGAGAGGAATATATGTGTGTGAATGAGAGGGATCCAAGTACAAGAGTAATGCTATAGGAAGAAGAGATAAAGAAGGTGGACAATTATTAGTACTTGTCCAGAGGAATGGAGAGTGTGGAAAAGAGGTGAAGAAGTGTGTCCAGGTGTGATGTGTGATAGAAGAGTTTCAGCTATGGTCAAAGGAAAAATGTGTAAAGCTGTGGTGAGACCGGCCATGATGTTTGGACTAGAGACAGTGCCACTGAAGAAAAGACAGGAAGCAGATCTGGAGGTAGCAGAGATAGATGAAGGTGTTGGGGTTTTCTTTGGGAGTGACCAGGTTGGATAAGATCAGAAATGAATATGTCAGAGGGGCAGGTTTTGGAGAGAAAGTCAGAGAGGCCAGACTGAGATGGTTTGGACATGCCCAGAGGACAGAGTGACTATATCGGAAGAAGGATGCTGAGCCTTGAACTGCCTGGCAGGAGACCGAAAGGAAGACCTAAGTGGAGTTTTATGGATGATTGTCAAGGAGGACATGAAGGTAGCGGGTGAGAAAGAAGAGATGCATAAAACAGGGTTAGATGTAGGACACTGATTCACTGTGGCGACCACTGAAGGGAAGAGTCGAAGAAGAAGAGGGGTGGATGGATGGATGGATGGATGGATGGATGGATGGATGGATGGATGGATGGATGCTTTTGGTTGCCTTCACAACCGATAACCATACCATATGTCGATACGTTTGCCTCCATGTTTTCACTTGTAGGTCAAAATGCTTGAAGGTTACAAAGCCTATTGATAAGGTCCCTTGTTTGAATTAAGATGACTTGCCTTGGGGCACAACTCCAACCCTGTATCGACCGCGCCGAGATTAGCAAGGGGGGGGGGGGGGGAATCTGAGCAAAGGCTGATCAAAGGGTGCAAAATCGAGAAATTCTCTTATCCTGTGAATCTTGGGACAAGCGTGAAATGTTTCCGAGTGCAGGTCAAGATCAATGCGCACATTTTATGTGTATTGTATTCCTGAACTATGTGTGCAGCAAATATACGTTAAATCACCTCAACAATAACGACATCAATCATCATCCGCTTCCTTTGACACCTACCACGCCAAATGCTTTTCGATCGCTTTCCTCTCATTTGGCATGAACGTTAATTCCGCATTCGTAAATGTTGTGTTTGAATAATTCAACATGAAATTGACTTTTATCTTGGCTTTTATCGCCCTATAGTCTTACTTAACGTATATATTCTTTTAATGCTAATGGTGTGCCTATGGCGCATTAGCTAGATGTGGTTGTTTTTAAGCCTGTTGAAATAATTACCGTATATCATCAGTCATTGATCGTAAATAGACATTGAGTGGATTTCAATGGATGATGGTACTTTTTTTGAGGGGAGGATAAATTTGTTGCCTGTGTGAGTTTATCTTTCCCGTTATAAACTGAGCTCGCGCTTCCTCAGTAATTGGTTGGAATGGTCTCATTTGTGCGAGAAAATTCGAAAATTAGAATACTTTAACAAAGCATGGGCCACCTCGCAGAGGCTCAGCGGTATCGTAGATAAATAGATGGGCACTCGCACCGAAATCTACCAGATATACAAAATGTCTCATTGTATTATCGGTGTTTCGTTGTTGTTTTTGTCTTCCATTCGTACAAGCCGAAGCAAACCCTAATTTGTGCGTAACGATTCTTTACCCACGGACTCAATGGTGACTCTCACCCAGATCTGGCGCGGCAAGCGTCTGCTCGCGATCGGCAAACTGCTTTGTTATGCTCGATGCAATCAATCTCTATGCATGAGAATGGCTGACTTCAATACGGCTATTGATCGTGGAAACCTTTGAAAACGACTAAGGTCAAAGTCTCATCCTTCCTCAAAAAGTTGCCGAGATTGATTATTACATTTTTAAGCCATATTCCATTAAGGTTCGAAGCAGTGCGGAAGAACGGTGGCTTGCTCATATGTCAGATGGATTCATCATCATTGGTCGGAGGAAATTATTATCCTGTGGCCATGTAAATTAGAAGGAGAACCCGGACAGGGGTGAAGGAGCATGTTATTCATGATAGACCGAGTTAAGAAGAAACGTTACGAAAGCAAGTGAGAAATACGAGGAAAAAAATAGAGATTTGAATCCTCCATTTCTATTTATTCCAGTTTATCCACATTTGCTTTGGGATTTTGCATGGTTACTTCTCTAAAACGAAGTTCACGGTTGGCATGCACACACACACACAAATGTCATCCGGTGTTTCCCAGGGCTCAAGTTTGAGACCATTTATGTTTCATAATAAGTAACTATAGTAGCCAGCCAATCACTAGACACAGTAACTCGATAGCATTGAGTGCTTGTAGCTAACATTTGCAGTCAATCACAGCCTTTAGTCTTCAAATCTTCAAGACGCTCCACTCCGCCTCGCGGCTACGTTGTTCCTCAACTCCTGACTCAACATTGCATCATTTCTACTCTGAAATACTCTGGAATTCAGAGACTTGTTACTCGATACTTTTGGGGTAGGTTGAGGTTTTTGTCTTTTCAAGTACTTTAGTGGTTGGCCAACAATTTTTTTGTGGTCTGAAGTGCAAAGGTTAGAAATGTGAGACACTTTCAAGAACCTTTTCTAATGAGCAAAAATGTGGCTATTTGATATATGAGGTAATGATTCTAAATCCAATTCTCCTTTCTCTCTTTTACAGGGTAATCAAGAGGCCCCGGCCCCCCCTGAAGCAATGGCTCAACCCTTCCCACCCGCCCAATACCCTCCTCCACCACAAAATGGGATACCCGCTGAGTACGCCACACCCCACGCTCACCCGCCAACTGACTTCACGGGACCCAATACGGTCGGCGAACACGCCCTGACGCTGTACACGCCGACGCACACGCAGAGTGAACAGCCTGTGACGGACAGCAGCGTTCCTGCGCTCAACGCCAATACGGTAACGGTGAGTTAACACTGCAAACACCAAACGAGAATCAAAGATTCCATCCATCATTTGTGGAGTTTTGCATGTTCGACCTATGTTTGGATGTGTTTGGAAACAGTACCGTCTAAAAAACATTTCAATTTGAGCCTTCAAATTATCATGGGGTTTGAATAGTGGTCAGTCCACGTTGTTTCCCGCCTCACCTCCCAAAATCAGCCGGGATAGGCTCCGGCTCACACGCGAAACGTAGCAAAAATGGATCAATGGTGATTGATGCGAGCAAATCTTTCATGGCCACTGCTGGCTATGATCTGTTTTAGAATCCCAATCAACCTAGCATCAACCAATTTGCTGGATTCTCCAACTGAAAGCTTTTAACTCATTCACTTCCAGATGATGTGCAAAACTGTTACCACTCCTGTTTTTGTCATTGTCACTCAAATTGCAGGACCCACAGAATATTGAGTTTTAGGACTACATAAACATTCAATCCAGTGACAGAAACCTTATAATTTCTTCTTTTATCAGAGAAAAAAAAAGGAGTTGATTCCTGGGTTTGGAGTTATCTGAGCTTAAAATGGGGACAGCTGTACAAAATACAATAGATACATATTAGTTTATATAGCACTTTAACGACAGCCGAAGCCGGAACAAAGCGCTAACATGGAAAAAAGGGAAATACTGCCCCGTTTTGGAAAGGAAAGGTCTTTTTTAACAAACTGAATTATCGGCACCCAAGCATGAAAAAATAAAACCTGAACAAAATTGGGAATGGCGCTCTACGTCATATTCTAAATTCCCTAATAAATTCGTGAATGGCAGTGAATGAGTAGTATGCGCACTAACTAATGTCTTATGGGACCGCAGTTGTTGATACGACTGTATAATTTCTTTCAACTCTGTCTCCAGAAAGATTACAAACTGGTCAGTCCGACACCTACAGGATATCTCAGAAGCCTGACTTTAAGTGTGTTCAAAGTTTACACTAAGTCAGCCGTTTTGCCTTTCAAAAATAAATAAAAATAAAATGTACTTATTGTGATATGATGCAATGTCAGCAAGCAATCCTTGACCCAAATGGTTTGTTTTTCTTTCAGTTTTGCTTGCTTAAAGATGGTTTCTCAGGGGAAGCTGTGTGGAGAGAATGTTCTCCTCACCACAGTTACAAGGTAGACGATTGCTTGATTTGAATGCAATTTTTCTTTATTTTATTTTTTTTAACAATCCAAAGATTTCATTCATGTGCGACACGACGCTCACCTTTGAAGCCAGACGGGTTTTTTAAGATAATTGATACGGCGAGTTGAGCTCAAGTGCTTTTGTAGTGACGGGTGGTACACTGGGAGGCCTGCAGGGAGTCAATGAAGCCTTTCTTGTTGACTCGAGGACTGTCTTTATGAAGTCTCTCAGAAAGCGAGCTTCAGTAACATAAAACGTTGAACTTAAAAAAAAAAGTCAAAAGTGCCCTATCCTTAGGGATCATCTGAAATCTGGGATAATACATGAAAAAAATGTAAAAAGACAAGCAGACAATGTACCCAAGACATTTTTTTTCATATAATTTGCAGCTTTTGGACTTTGCACCGTGACAAAGTATAAAACAATCGGGGGGAAAAACAGATTTGCAAAGATCCGTGGCTGAGCATGTCCATTCTGCACCACTACTCATCGAATGAACTCTCAAAACCGCTGGAAGTCGTGCATGCCGGGAATGTATGGCAATATGTTCAGCGGAGCTGGTGACCGGCGTCTTTTCTGAAAGAAATCCCCGACCGTGTGACCGCAGGGGCGTTAGAACCTTCTGACGTTTCACATTCTAGAGACACCAGACAAGCGAACATTTGAAATACTCTATTGTTTTTGTGTCGACTCGCCGTGTTGATCATTACCTGCCTCTGTTGCTGGCTGACGTCCCGCTGAGCTCACATCTACTCTCACCTGCTCATGTAAATACACGGCTGGGATCAAATCAGGTTTATAGATAGGTGGAGTTGTTTAGGGCTCTTTGGGATCCTCGGGGGGATTATGTGTGCATGCATATGACCGTGTGTGGAATTATAATAACACATAATATTCAACTTGATGTCACCGTTTCCCAGGTGACAGCGAAGACAGTTTGGTCTGCTTGTTTATGATAGTGTTAATTTAATTATTGCTTCGCCACCCCTGGCTGCTCGCACATTGTGGATTACGCTGGCAACCAAACCCAAGACAAAACTAATAGATTTGAATTTCGTGACAAAGGCTGAGCAGAATCGAGCTGGAAACGTGATCAGCTCCATACTTGGTTTGTTAAAAACGACCGCTAAGCTTCATCCGTTAACACACATTCAGGCACATACATTCTATATGCTAAATTCCATTTAGGTTCAGTGTCTGGTGCTAAAATTGAGAATTTGAGTTCCCTATTTTCATGTTTTGTTTTATTTTGACGTACAGGTGAAGTTAGAAATGTGGTTTGCGCCGTTGTGAGAGTGAACACAGCCAGTTGAAGTCGCTTTTTGCTTTCCCTTTAAATTCAATGCTTTTCCTCAAGGGAGCAATGTTCAAATTGGTGCATTTTGTTTCATTTGATTGTAATCCAAAAAGTTTTATCCATTACATAAAGCCAACAAAAATGAATACAAATATCTAACCAGGTTGGCCATATGGAGTTTTGTGTCTAAAAATATGGTTGGATCAAGTTCTGACAAACTGACTGACACCTCGTATTATATTTTATTTTGTACTTAGTAAAACATTTTGTGGAATTTCTCTAGGCGCAAATCCATGATGGTATTTGAAGGCACCATAACAAATTTCTCTCTCGCCTCTATTTGCTTCCTGTCGCTTGTATCATTCACACCAATGCACACGTGAGGGACAAGACCCCAGTCCGCAGTTAAAGACGTAGTTTTCGTGAAGCCGGTGTTGGGAATGAAATTGCACATAAAGTCTGATGTCGGGGTGAGACCCTCACACCTGATTATATTTGCATTATGGCGCCATAACTATTCGAGAGAGAGAAAGAGTGTGATGTAATGCCATGATTCTGACATCCACGTCTTTCCGTTTTTACTGTTCTCTCTTTAGTCAGCACTTAGCCCGTGTCTTGCCTTTCCGAATACTTCCGCGTCACTTCTCTCTCCCTCTTTCCATTCTCAATCTTTTTTCTTTCTTGCCACTCTGTACTTCTCCCTTCAACCTGTCTCGTTGGCTCTCTTGCGACAAATGCTGCTACCTTCAGCACTTCTCTCTCATTGATTGGAGGCCGGATCAGCTGACATCATCTTTCCATCTTGGAGTGTTGCCCTTATTCTTTCACTCTTTCTTTTTTTTTCGCCTCACCTTGATGTTGGTCGGGTTTCATTGCTTTTCTCACAACATCTTTTGGGCTCCTCTTTTGTTTTGAAATGGGGGTGCTGGAATTTGGAGGGTGAAAGAAGGGACCAAGTCATAAATTATCGGCATCATTTTCTTTTACATAGAATGTCACTTTCTTGTTTGTGCAAAAAAATGTCCTATTCATATTAAAACCATATTTTTCCTCATTAATTTTTCATACCAGAGTAGTTGGAGTAGAAAATGTGTTTAAATAATGCAGGTAATATCCGAGTTACAACCGGGTTCCATTCCAACAAAACGGTTGTAAGTCAAACGGTCGTAAGTTAAAATCCATTCAAAATGGCCGACGTGACGTTTACACGACAGTATAGTCTATAATGTCAATGTGTTGTTTTTAAGCAACATTTTCTATTGAATACTATTATACACCAAACTGTTTACAGTTCATTTATAAAGGTTATGACTTATAGTGTCATTTTTATCATTTTATATTTAGTATTATCGATTTTTCTTACTGTATAGCTGTACCTGTAATGTATACAAAACTGTTTACTGTACAGTTCATTTATAAATGTAATACTTACCTTTTAGTGTTGTTTTTATCATTTTATATTTCATATTATTGTAGGAAAAGGATGAAAAAAAGCAGTGTACTACAGGAGATGTCGCCGAGATGGTATGTGCACTGTATAACTACTGTATTGAGTGTAGTCACGCATTGCTGTGCAAGTGAGTGACATGCTGGCTGGCCAAAATTGGCCAGGCATAGAGTAAAAAAAAAAAAATGTCTGGTGGTCGTGGTCGTAAGTACGGGTGTTCGTAACTGGGATGTTACCTGTACTTCTCCACCCATTTTTGCTAATTTCTGTGTCATTACTACTATTGTATGGACTTTTCATTGGACTTTATTGTTGGAGTGACAGTGTTGAAAGAAGCTTGTATAATACAAAAGGGTGAATCACATTGTGGAAGCCTTCATAGCAAATATTTTTCAAAGAAAATAATAATGGAGGCCAGATGATGACGTCAAAATCCCTCAAATATAAAACTTGATCCAACTATGTGAAGTCAAAATCCACTTGGACCACTCAACGGCCATGTGATGTTTCATGTGAGCAACGGTCCGGGATATCCGCTGCTATATCTCAGCTAAAAAATAAAATAAAAAATACATCTGTTTGTTAGGATCAAAACTCCTATCAATTACAGCACGGTTGCGGTCCCACAAATCTTTAAGAAAATAGCGGCTGAAGAACCCGAAGGCTTTAATTGGAGCCATGGCTTTTTTGTTTTTATTTTGCTGGGCTGTGCTTTGTTTTCAGATTGTCAACGGATTAAATGGATTAAACTCACTGCAGATCTGTTGAAGAATTCTTCTGAGATTTTGGACATACGTGGTGGAAATCCCATTCTCCAAAATATTTCAAGAAAAATAAACAAATAGTGCCTGCCATGCATGTTTTTGGACTGTGGCAGGAAACTGGACCACCACAAAAAAACCCACATAGGCAGAACATGTGAATTCTACACAGGAGGGCTAAACCTGGAATCGAACCATACAACTTTGTATTGTGAGCCCGTCATGTCATCATCTCCTGGTTTAAAATATCACACTTTAGTAGCTGGATGGTCGCTGCTTGCAAGCTAACGTCAGGATTTTCCCACTGATTTTTTATGTTTTTTGTTACCGCTACAATGCATCCCAAAAAAACAGAAATTGAACGTGGCTGGCAGACGAACTGAATGCATTGCATGTTGTCACTTTTGCTTGATTGATGCAGTTTCAGATGGACAGATGGATTTTTTTGGGGGGCAAAAACAGGCTGTTTGCATTATCTCACTGGAAAAGTCACACCAGTGCATGGTATGCCAAAAAATGAGGCTGCATTCGGAATGGGCCATTTTTAATTTTATTTTATTGCAGATTCAGAATTTATTTGTTGACCTTCTGCATTCTATGTGCTTCTTTGTAGCAGATAGATGACATCACACAGACGGAAGGTTCGCAGCAGCTTCACCTGCAGCCGAATGACTCGTCAGAGAAACAGCAGCCCAAAAGATTACACGTCTCCAATATACCGTTCCGTTTCCGTGATCCTGATCTGCGGCAAATGTTTGGGGTAAGAAGGAACACCATTGACGCATGATTTGTTTTTGTATTATCTGGTGTTTTTGTTTAACCTTTTCGATACAGACACTATAAATAAGTACCACCATAATTTTTTCCTTGTAGAAAATTAAGAAGGGTAAGTTTCTTCCCAAATTTTCTGTTGATACAAGTTAGTAACCAATTCTTCCGATATCTACCGACATGGCATTTTTTGGCTGTCAACACAAGATTGCATCAGAATCCAAACAAGTCCAAATTACTTTGCTTTATGTTGTTTCTTTGTTACTAAATTTCCATAAAAATGGCTTCCTATGATTGTATTCTAATGTATAAACTCTTCAGCTATTGTTTTATCTTTAAAACTAATAGAAATGCAGGATAAGATTTTATTTACAAATAATATATTTTTTTACATTCTGCGTTTATTGATTGATATACCTTCCTTAGTAGCCAAGAAAATGATTCAGCATAAAAAAATGTCTTTAAAAATCACATTTTCGGATTATGGTGTAGAAAGAGTTGAGAGGGTTTTTGTCATTTTCACTCAAATTCCAGGTTTAAGATTACATAAACATTCAATTCAGCATATGAAACGTTAGACTGTCTTCTTTCATCAGTAAAAAAAAGAGTTAATTCCGAAATTATATGGGGCTGGAGTTTTCTATGCTTAAAACTGGGGCGGTTGTACAAAATATTATACAATAAATCCAAAATAAATTGAGCAATGGCAGCAAATGAGAAAAACAAGCAACAAAAAAGTCTTAGTTTGGTTTGGTATATACACACCGGGTTGCACGTTGATCAAAACTCAACTACAAAACTCAAAGGGCCAAAATAACAACATCCAAAATGTGAATTCTGTGCTTTGAATTACTTTGCAAAGCTCCCATCATCAAACTAAATAATGCACACCCTTACCTTTGCATGGCCCTTCACCCAAATTAGGCTACGCTTTATAAATCTTTTATCTCGCATGTCTGTCCTTAAGTGGTCCTCCAAAAATCAGAGTGGTTGGTAGCTGGCGTCGTGTATGCTCCACTTGTCTTTACACGTGTAAAAGAAACCTTAAGTGAAGACGGATTGCTAAAAAGGGATGCAAACTGTACCGACTGATGAGTTTTCAGATCATTTCATGAGATGAAACCTTGGGTTAAATATAAAACCTGCCTCATTATATCATTGCGTCTCGTTCGCTTTGCTGTGACTGTTGTTGGGTAACATCTGTAAAACTCAACACTGTTTGTGTCCTTGTGGAAGTCGGGGAAAGATTGGAGACTGTATTAGCCTTTAATAGTCTCGCAGTGGAAATATTTACATTTCACAGCATCAAAGTTATGAAAAGAAGAGGAAAGGAAAGAAAGAAGTACAAAAACAAAATACACGAGCTGCTGGAAAGGTAGCCACTTGGGCATTTTTGATTGGCAGGTATTGTTGGAACGTTCCGATGCCATTCATTGGTCATTTTTGTATCGTTGCAAAATTAGCGTGCAGCGTGACGTGCAGTATTAACCCTTTCAGGAACAGCGGTTACTACAGTGGACTGCCTGTCATGCTGTCAGGTGACAAGATACATGAAAGAATTTACAGACGCTCCCTAACTTATGAACATTTGAGTTACGAATAACAGTACAGCCGAACATTTTTACGGGTTCAGTATGTCGAAAAATGTTCGGAGAGCGATGCTGGAAGTTAGATTTCGTATTGCGCGCCTTTTTCTGGCTGAGCTCGCTTTGCCATTGGCTGCGTAGATTGATGCTACAGGAGGACTCGATGCATAACATAAATTAACGTCTGCTGGCACGTAATTACTGAATTACATTCAGGTGTGGCTTACTGAAGACCCTATTATATATGTCGTCGTACTACAGTCGGTGTGAATTTATTTTATGACTGTTACAGTGTCTGTGTTTTTATACTTCAGTGTTTGACTTACATTGCATACATATAGCACTGAAGCAACTTACAAACAAATTCACTTTACCAACGACCACTCGGAACATACTGTATCTCGTTCGTAAGATGGGGAGTCTAAATCCAGCACGCAATATCATCTTTACCACCGCTTTCTGCAACTATAGAACACAAACACGCATATTATTCTACCAGCCCCCTTCTTTCCCCAAATATAAATATTTAATAGGAGGTCGGAGTTATGCGTCTCCAACTCCCACTTCCTCCTTCCCTGTTACACAAATGGACTGAAACATCTGCTCCTGTGGGTTCCGCCAGCACTTCCCTGGCCTCAGAGCTCTTGATGTTCGCAAAAGGCAACTGGAATGGAAGGGGCCCCGTCAGTCGAGAGACAATTAATGGGATTCTTCAGTGAGGTTAAAAGGGAGTTTATCCTCATTAGCTGTATGTGGGGTGACAGCAGTGCTGGAGTGAATGTCGGCGCCTGTTTGGATTTGTGTATTCTTGAGCAGTACCGGGACTCGTTTTTTTTTCCACCTCCTCTCACGGCAGTCTCCAGTCACTTAGCGGATTCTCTGAGGCACCGAACACTGCACCGCAATTAACCAATGATGGCATCAGATTGGGTGAAAGCAACAGTAGAACGAGAATAAAAGGAGACAGACAGTCTCAGCCCGTCTTGTTGAACACATGCTCGCAAACACTCAGGAAGGGGATGGATTCAAATTACCGGTAAAATCTGTGCCAGGGGGAATTTTATTTGGAAACAATAGCCCACTTTTTTTTCAATGTAAAAGCACTTTTGAACAGTAAAAACTATTTGATGAAGGATGGCCATTGTATTTGATTGAGGGAGGCACATCATCATATATGGTGGATCACATTCTAATTTAACTCATTCACTGCCATTCCCGAATTTATTCGGGAATTTAAAATATGACGGAGAGCGTCATTCCCGAATTTGTTCGAGTTTTGGTTTTTCTTGCAAGGGGGTTGACGATAAAGTGTGAGTCAGACCTCTGGCAATGTTTTTTTTCCTTCCGCGTGGGTGATGTATTTGCATTTTACCTATATAAACCAATATGTATGTACCGCATTGTATTTTGGACAACCATCCTCATTTCAAGCTCATATAACTCCAGAACAATCTAATTTAGGAATTAACTCTTTTTTCTGAAGAAAGAAGACAGTCTAAGGTTTCTTACGCTGCATTGAATGCTTATGTAGTCCTAAAACTCAATAATCTGTGGGTCCTGGAATTTGAGTGAAAATGACATAAAACCTGGAGTGGACACATTTTTGCACACGTCCTGCAGTAAATGAGTTAATTAAGAATGCAGACATTTTCTTTCTAGATCAATTCATTGACTGCATTATAATCATCAAAAAATAATTGTAATAATCTCCGGCAAATTGGTTCCTGCAACTCTTGAGGAGCAAATAATGCCTCAACTAAGACTTGAGCACAAAATGCATCCCTATGTGTCAATTTATATAACCAAGTCACTATTTTGGCTGCAAGTAATGACCAAAAACGTGCGAGAAAGCCATTTACATTTTTTGGGGAGGTGTTTTGATGTAAAAGCCTAGTTTCTAGGCTAGTTAGTAGCCAATTGCTAATCCTTTTTGACAACCAATGCAAAACTCAAGAGTTGTCAGTGAAGTCAGTTCTTGGCAATGGAAAACAGGCAATTGCATTGTTCCTGAACGTGTTTTTTCGTCCTGAGCCAAAGGCAGAAGCAATTGCCGTAAAATGTGTCTGAGCCCCTCCCCATTCCCACTAATATAGATTTCAGAAGAACCGAAGAACTTCCTTTCGCTTAAATTGGTATGTGTGAGCAGCGGACGCAAATCTATTACAGTTCCACTAGACTAGCGCTGCGATGCAAACAAAGGCAATAACTGGGCATTACGGCAAATGGAATTCAGAGTCATCTCAGCCAAAGTTGTAATAGAAAAGCATTATGAGAGCATTAAACGAAGCCGTATAAAGAAGTTCAATCAAAGGCGAATCCCATGAAATGTATGTATGGTGAACAATAAAGTAAGCATAACCTCTAAAAGCAGTTAAAAAGAAAAAAAAATGGATATAAAAGCATTTGTTTCCAAATAAAGTCGACAAACGAAGTTGGAGCTTAATTCATAATTAGATAAGGACAATTGGGAGGTGATTATCAGGTCAGGAAAAAGCTTCAACGTCTTGGACCCGATGTCCGTTTAGCCTTACACTGGGTGAAACCTGACAAGTTGAGACTGCAAGACTGCTGTCCCCTGAGTATCGGCTGCGTTTAATTAATAAACAGGCACTTAGTGAACCAACCGCAAGAGGGGCTTTACTGTCACCCTCCTAGGGGTTGGGATCCGAAATGAGTCATTAGATACTCGACACACAGTCACTGTCGACATACTGCATGTGTGTATGTGGACACACGGGGGGGGGGGGGGGGCAGTGTGGTAATAGCATTTTAATGATAGCTACACTTGCCTAATCACCTGTGCAGGAGTCTTGCAGCATTCCAGGTAACCCGGCATTTCTCAGCTCGGGGATTATTTTTAATGTGTCCCGTTCAAAGTTTCCATCTAATTTGCTTTTCCAATTATTCCACGAGGATCCATTCGAGTTTTCTCTTCATCTGAGGAAGTGAGGTGTAATTATAATCCACATTTGGTTCATTCATATCAATGTATTATTGGAGTTGTATAAGGTTTGTCCTCCAAAGTGCAAACGAGAGTTTTAAGTCAATGCGGAACAGTGTGTGTGTTTAGACAAAAGTTTGTGATTGATTTCTTTTTTTAGTTTTATTTGTATTTTTTTTAATGTATCATCAAATCAATACAAGTGAAATTTTATGACCGCATCAATAATTCTTTGCAGACACCTGAGAACATTACCTTTTTTTATTCCTAATATCAAGATGGAATTTGTACTGTAAAAAAGACCCATTTCATAAAAAAAACAAATAATACAATATCATATAGATATATGGATGGATAGATGTGTAGATGGATGGATGAAGGCCATAGATCGACAGATAGACGCCGCAGATCGACAGATCGACGCCGCAGATCGACAGATAGACGCCGTAGATTGACAGATAGACGCCGTAGATCCACAGATAGCCGCCGTAGATCCACAGATAGACGCTGCACATCGACAGATAGACGCCGCAGATCGACATATAGACGCCGCAGATCGACATATAGACACCGCAAATCGACAGATAGACACCGCAGATCGACAGATTGACGCCGCAGATCGACAAATTGACGCCGTAGATCCACGGATAGCCGCCGCGCATCGACAGATAGACGCCGTAGATCCACAGATAGCCGCCGTAGATCCACAGATAGACGCCGCACATCGACAGATAGACGCCGCAGATCGACATATACACACCGCAGATCGACATATAGACACCGCAAATTGACAGATAGACACCGCAAATCGACAGATTGACGCCGTAGATCGACAGATAGACGCCGCAGATCGACAGATTGACGCCGTAGATCAACAGATTGACGCCGTAGATCGACAGATAGACGCCGTAGCTCGACAGATAGACGCCGGACATATACAGATAGACACCGCAGATTGAAAGATAGATGCCGTAGCTCGACAGATAGAAGGAAAGAAATAATATGAATATGTGCAAGTGATAGCCTAGTGAAAGTGGTGTGATTTTCAAAATAGAAGAAAAGAAGGTTGTACTAAGAAAAAAAATAAAGACAGCTTTGAAATCCAGATAAATGCCTCCTAATTGTGTTGCAGTGCTTCAGTAACTCCATCTGGCACGTTCAACTAAGCAACGCTAACTTAAAGACATTGATGGAAAAGGATAACTCCACAACGCAGCATTGCACTTAAATGCGGGTGACATATCGTAAATTACAATTGGGACAACCTACTGTTTTGCTGACAAACTCAAAACCGGGTGCACTCAAGTGTCGGACATCTATGTCAAGATCATCTATTCGATCACTGTAACTTAGAGTACCCAAAGAATTTTAATTAGACTACGGGGGGGGGGGGGTCTTATAATGCAGCAATCTCGCTATGAGTGATTATGTGCATGGATCCAGTGTTATAGTTCCTGAATAACATTACTAATTGAATAGAAAATAAAAGTAAAAGAAAAAAAAAAAAACGGCAACGAATGTTGGCGCCAAACGTCGTGGTGATTTGACGTTTATTTTGAGTTTTATGATGCGCCACGATGTTCCACTCATGAGTTCATGTTGATCGCTAACCTTGCCTAGGCAGTATGGTAATACTCAGCCTTGCATTTTGCATAACTTGACCTTGAATTATGATTCATTTCAATAAATAAATAAAGATAGCGCAGACAACAGAGTAAAGGCAAGGTCGCCGTGCCAGAGATGCCTATGAAAATTTTCGGATGCAGCATTTAGGTAAAGAAAGTAAAAAAATGTTTCTTGCAGTAATATTCAATCATTTGATTCTATTCTGATCTAATTTAACCATTTTTTGAGGACAGTGGTCACTACAGTGGACAGTTTATGCTACAGGTTATCGTTATATGTGCACAAAAGGCTTAAATCAGAATGAAAATCATCTTTATTGGCCAAGTATGTCGAACACAGAAGGAATTAGAACATGCTGCACTACTATCATCATTAAAATTAAAATTAAAATTAAAATTGCAAAAAGGCACTATAGTTATTTTTGCTGACTCTTTAGAGAGTTAATGGTGACGAAGGAAGAAGCTGTTTTAAATATCTGCTGGTTTTGATGCGCGTGGATCGATAGCGCCTACCTGAGGGGAGTTGCTGAAAAAGGTGGTGGGCAGGGTGCGGAGGGTCCAGTATGATTTTCCGTGCCCTTGTTCTTGCCCTCATTCTTGCAGCGTTCAAGTCCTCGTGAGTGGGTAGGGCGGTGCCAGTGATTTTTTTTTCCCCACCGTCCTAACTGTCCGTTGAAGCTGGATTTTGTCCATTTTCTGAACATTGATACAAAACTAAATTTGGAATCATTCAATCACTCACATTGTTGTGTGTGTGTGTGTGTGTGTGTGTGTGTGTGTGTGTGTGTGTGTGTGTGTGTGTGTGTGTGTGTGTGTGTGTGTGTGTGTGTGTGTGTGTGTGTGTGTGTGTGTGTGTGTGTGTGTGTGTGTGTGTGTGTGTGTGTGTGTGTGTGTGTAAGTGGCAGAAACCCGAGACACACATTGTGATATTTGTCTGGGACTGCCCCCAGTGAGAGGCCTAGCTACACACCACTGAACAAGCAATTTTGTTCAGCTAGCACAGTTTTTTTTTTCTTTACGCTCACACATCTCTGGGCTTTCCTTCCTCCCAGCGGATAGTGTGTACATGTGTTGCACAGCCTTGGCGATTCGTGTTGCTTAATTTAGTGTAAAATAGAAGCTGGCACATTGTGACAGTTTGTAAATAATTTGGGGTTGCTGGATGTGTTCTTACCTTTTTTGACTGGAAATCACAAGAAATTGTAAATGGGCATGGGCAGTCATGCTTTGGCCACACTGCGGTCAAATCAATATTTTTTATATGAAAACAGAGATTTTACAGCGCTTCTCTATTCACATTACAAATATGGCGTATGTGGATGAAAATTGGATGGTTTTCTGAAATCCATGTGTCAAATTTGTCAGTCATTGAATCGGTCAGTCAGAGGTTCAAAAAGGAGTGGTATTTCACCTATAATAAGGTGCACCAAAAAGCATTCAGGTTAGGTCAAATAAGTGTGGATTGCATTGTATGTTGGACAGCCACCCTTACTTCGAGCGCATATAACTCCAGACACATACAATTTCGGAATTAATTCTTTGTTTCTAATGAAAGAGGATAATCTAAGGTTTTTTTACACTGCATTGAATGTTTATGTAGGCCTTAAAACGTAATATTCTGTGGGTCCTGGAATTTGAGTGACAATGACAAAAACCCTGGCACTGGAATGGACACGTTTGCACATTTCTGGCAGTGAATGAGTTAATAATGTAATTGTCAGGTCAGGAGGAGTTTGATCATTTTGAGAAGCATGTTCGACAATTTAATTTTCAACCGTTGTTCAATTGATTTCATTTGATATTTTGTTCATAAAATGACTTCATGTTTGCATTCTAATAACCCCTTTCTGTTTTCTCACCCTTTTCTCTCCTCCTCGTCCCTTTTTGTCTCCAACAGCAATTCGGCAAGATTTTGGATGTGGAGATTATTTTTAACGAAAGAGGCTCTAAGGTAAATCAGCATCATGGTCCACAGTACACCCGTTAATCTGTTTTGTATTTCCTTCTGACTTTAGTCACTATCCCTTGTCTGCATCTTCTCTCCCTTCCTAGCTCTGTCTTCACGGTTTTTTCTTTCACTCCGTCTCAGGGTAATTACAAAGTTATCAGTTCCAATTGCCTTCAAGGCAGCTCATAGACACCATACGTTGAGACCGACATTCGAACCGCCTCTTCTTATCTTAATGCTGACATCAGGCTGCTCACAGGATGCAAACACGGCACGCGTTGTCCCGCCTAGTTAGCTCCCTGACCTACAGCAACAGGGAGATAACCGCACATTGTGTGGGAGCGAGACAGAGGCCATCGAATAAACAAATTCAGCCTTACCGGCTGTCAATGTATAGCGAGCGAATCTGACAAACGTATTAGCCACCACAGTCGGTCAAGAATACACAAATGGAACACTTTGGACAGCAGGTTATTATTGAAGGACACCTATTAGATGTTTTTGACAGTTTAATTGTGTTACATCATTAGATAATAACATGTAAACATGTAGAGAGAGAGAGAAAAAAAGACTTCAAAATGTGCCTATATATTGCATCATAATTGGTGATACTGTATTTCTGTATATATATATTTTTTGTTTGCAAATCAATGAACTTGTATTTTACCGCCCCAGTCACAATGAGACCTCTTGAAAATTAAAATTATTTTGTCTCATCGCCTCTAATTGGATAAGAGCATAAAGCACATGTAGTTAAGGCGGCAAAAGTCCCATTAGCGTGTATATGGTTAGTAAAAAGAGAAAAAAATGCGATAAAAATAACAAAATCTACAATACAGAAAAAGGAACAAAATATTTCAAAAATAAAAATGGAGTATGAAAAAAACAATGAATTAAAACCACATTTTTCATTCGTAATAGTAACTATATTTTTTTTAATTAAAATTAAATTAAACATATTTTTTTGCAAAAATATCCTTTGTTTTTTTTTGTCTTTGTTCATTTTATTCATTTTAAATTCATTTTAAATTCATTTTATTATTTTAAATTGGGTTTGATTGGGTTAGCCTTTATTAGTCTCGAAGTGGAGAAATTTACATTACACAGCAGCAAAGTTATGGAAGGAAGAGGAAAGGAAAGGAAAACAAAATACAGGAGCTGCTGTAAAGGCAGCCACGCTTGCGGCACCATCTTGAAGTCAAAAGAACAAAAAACAAAATATGACAACACAAAAACACAGTCTTAAGCTCTTCCTGCACCCTCTTTGCTGTATGAAGCTGTTTTAGATGAAAGAGGAGAGGATCAAAGCCTCCTTTTCACCAGTGGATCAGTGACATCATGGTGGAATTTGCCCGTCTGCTACAAGCTAAATGTTGAAAGCAAATACGAAGCTGTAGCATCCATTGACAGAAAGATATTATCTCACATCTACGGTCCCACGTAAATTCGCTTCAATTCCAAGCCGCAATCGTTCCACAGATGAAGTCCTGCTGGTTTCCGTTCGGATTTTCGTGTCGCAGATGTGTGGTGCAAATGTCCCGTTTTCCAACTTTCCTAGCCCCCTCCTAGTCCCATTTCCTAACCTCCAGGCCTCTCTGCTTTTGTCTTTCCACCCCTCTCTCTTCCCTTTTCCTCACTTCCATCCTTCGTTTCTCTATTTTTTTTAACCTCACCCCCTTGCAACCGCAGGGCTTTGGGTTTGTAACATTTGAAACAACCGCAGATGCTGATCGCGCACGGGAGAAACTAAATGGTACAATCGTAGAAGGACGCAAAATCGAGGTGCCTGTTTGTTTGTTTTTTCTTCCTGTCTTGGCCTCTGGTCCCCGTCCCTCTTTTCCCTTCTTGTACCCTCCTCTTCCCACCTCCTGACTCTGTCTTTCCTTTCTCCTTCTGCCTGAAGTTTCCTGCAATACCTTCCCTCTCTTGCATTCATCTCGTGTCTTCCACCTGCCTGCTGCACCTTGAACGCTGCATGCTGAAGCCTGATCTGATCTGTAAGTGTTTGTGACAAAGACAGAAAGAAAGAAAGGAAGAGAGAGAGAGCGGGCGAGCGAGCGAGTCGGCGACGTTTGAGTGTTTTGACACAAACAATGAATTACTACTTTGCTCATGACGGATTGTGGCATGGGTGTTTGTGTGAGCATGCGCACGGAGTCACATCACTTTGTTTTTTTTGCGAACAGTTCAAAAGCAAGACATTGAATCAAAATCATGACATTTTTTTTACACCTGAATCAAAACACATAAAAATTAACCACATGCCAAATTAGCAGATGCAATTTGTTGCGTTGGTATCATCTCTTAGCATTTCGTGTCTACAAAATCGATTTTTTTTAATGATAAGAAAGTCGCCTTGTCCACATAAGAAGAAAACAAAATGACCTGCTCTTGTATACGTTTTTTGATTAATCCCTGTTATTCTGTATTACAATACTTTTGTTGAAAGAAGGATGTGTTTGTGCATTTATGGTATTTTCCGCTGTATAACGCTCACCCAAAAGCATTCATTTTCTTCAAGAGATGACCCTGCTCCTTATACGCAGGTGCGCCTTATATGTAAAGTAATACTGAGCCACAACAGGTCTCACAACGACTGTCAACGGCCACCGACTACTGTAGAAGTAGTGCATCACCCAACCGTATTATATATTTGATCAACTTTTATATATTTAGATATTACTGTATATTTGGAAAACTTTTTTTTCCTTTATAGAAGGTGCGCCTTATAGTCCGGTGCGCTTTATATATAGAAAAAACTTTAAAATACATCATTCATTGGAAGTGCACCTTATACTCCGGTGCACCTTATATGTGAAAAAAGTTGGAAAATACACCATTCATTGGAGGTGAGCCTTGTACTCTGGTGCGCCTTATACACCGGAAAATACTGTTTTTATTATTATTATTATTTTTATTATTATTATTATTATTATTATTAATATTTTTTTTTTTTTTTTTTTTACCAGAGCCTGGCTTGTGAATGACTGGTTGTTCTTGGATCGTATTTAGTTGCTAAGATTGTACCGATTGCTATATTTTAATTTTCTCGACAGCACTTAAGATTTTTATGCATTATCTACATGCATCTGTTTATGTTGATTGCTGTTTTTTTATTTATTATTATATGTTGGAACAAGTATAAAAAAAAATCTAACCGTTGACTTGACTGCATGTAGCCTGACTTGGAAAAATGAGCATGAAAAATGCAATATAATACTATGTGTGTCCAGCTTTGCCTAATGCGAACTTCTGCCTGCCTGCTGACAGGTCAATAATGCCACCGCAAGAGTAATGACCAACAAAAAAGTGGCAAACCCTTACACAAACGGTAAGATGTAAGCTTTATTTGTATTTTTTTGTGTTTGATCTTTTTTTCCCCCCCGAGTTGGCACCGGGTGATATTTCACAACGACAAGCACAAACCATAGGAAAAAAAACAAATACTTGAACAGGCATCATCCTTACACTTTACATGAATGAAATGCAGATTTTCATTGTACGTGCTCAACCCATGTTTGTCATAGGGAATGAATATTGAAATATCACACAAATAGCAGAGTGCAGGCAGAAGTTAATGGCGAAAGAAAAGGAAAGGAATAGAGAAAGAAAAACAAAAGAAGAGTAAATGAAGACAATACCCCATTTCCACTCCCTCTGCGGCGCACTGGTGCCTAAAATGCTACTCAGCACATGCGGTCACCCTCATGGGCACATCCAGACAACCCTCCCCCCCCGACCCCCTCCCACCTCCCAGTTTAGCTTGAATCACGATTTTCGCCTTCTTTTCGATTTGGAATGTGTAAAGTGTCACTCAAAAAGCAGATCGAGTTATGCGAGATAAATTGATTGGAAGGGAGATGGCATGTCGGTTGCAATTTGCATTTCTGCAGATAAATTGATTCAACTTTCCACGTGATGGAAATTCTGACATAACCTGATCACAGGCTGGCTAATTAATTGACTTTTCTGTTCAGATTAATGGCAGATGTGCTCTTTTGACACTCCAGCGAGGAGGCAGGCCAGGCTAGTTTGGGTTTGTTAAATTAATCAGTGACAACCCAATCAAACATTTTACATATTTCTATGAATGAATAGCTTGTGTCCCTGTGGGAGATCTTACTCCTCTCTCCTTCCTCTGGATTCATTAGATTTTTTTTCTTCACGTAAATGGATATCAACCTTATCCTTGTAGGGTATCTATGGCAACGCAACATCGATAGTCAGTCACTCTGGCGCATTGTTTACAAATATCATGTAGCGGTCTAGACTGCCTAATGGCTGACATGATGAATTATGTTGGGGTCCAAAAGTCCCCACTGAGCATGCTGTAAGATTAACTTTGTATTTAATCTTAAAAAAAGGATAATTCAAAATTTGCGATTGGCTGGCAACCAATTCAGGGTGTCCCCCGCCTCGTGCCCGAAGACAGCTGAGATAGGCTCCAGCACCCCCGCGACCCTAATGAGGAATAAGCGGTACGGAAAATGGATGGATGGATAATTCAAAATTCAGATGTGCGTTGATCCATTAAATCTATCCATTCATTTTTTAGTCCAGCGAGTTTCGTCCGGTACTTGTTTTATAGTATTGATGCAGTGCTTTTCATTTTCACCAATGCATACAACACATTAGATTTGTTTTTAACACAAATAACAATTGTAGCCCCTCTGGTATGGTATTAATATTCTCTCCAATCTGTAAGATTAACTAAATGAAATCGATATATATTTTTATATTCAACCCTTTGAGGTACACGGTGAACAGCATATCACGTTAACAGGGTACAGGGTCCATTTATGTCGGTAGACATCCATCAATTTTCGATCCTGATTATTTTTCATTCACTTGGCAGAGATTTGTCGCCGCAAAACTTGGAACCATGACTCACTTGTGTTTATGTGTATGCTTTTGCAGGCTGGAAGCTGAATCCAGTGGTTGGAGCCGTTTATAGTCCTGAATTTTATGCAGGTATGAAAATATACATAAATGTTGATATATATATATATATATATATATATATATATATATATATATATATATATATATATACAGTATATATATATATATATATATATATATATATATATACAGTATATATATATATATATATATATATATATATATATATATATATATATATATATATATATATATATACAGTATATATATATATATATATATATATATACAGTATATAAGGCGCACTGGAATATAAGGTGCACCCCCAATGAATGGTGTATTTGCACATTTTTTCCATATATAACGCTCACCTTCAATGAATGAAGAAGATTTTTTTTTTAATATAATATATAAATATATAAAAAAAATTCCAAATATAGGGCACACCACATTATAAGGTGCTACAGTAGAGACTGGGGTTACGCAGTACTTCTTCTACTAGAGGAAATGGAGTCAGTGGGTAGTTGCGAGACTATTAGCTATCTATTGGCTAGCTTTCTATCTATTTGAGTTACTTCCGGGTTGAGTGAACGCTAGCGGGTGTGGCTGCCGCCGCTCACCCACAGAGAGACTGATCCTGTGACTGTAAAGTGACCTTGACAGTTTTGAAAGGTGCTTAGAAATGACATGTATTATTATTATTATTATTATTATTATTATTGTTGTTGTTGTTGTTGTAGCTAAATATTACTTCACATATAAGGCTCACCTGCATATAAAGCAAAGGGTCATCTTGTGAAGAAAATTAAGGCTTATGGGTGTGCTTTATACACCGGAAAATACAGTATGTGTGTATATATACTTTTAATATATAGTTTTAATATATACTGTATATGTATGTAGTGTCTTGGTTTCATGTGCCGAGACTGTTTGCTCACGATAACTGTACTCCTTTTTGCTCATTAGTCTGAAATCTGGTCATTTGGAGACAGCTTTACAGCACCCCTCTAAATAACGGCTCAGACAGAGAGAGGCCATCTATCTTTTTTACATCTACCTTGTTCCCTCCTCCTCCTCCTCCTCCCGACTTTCCTGCCCCTGTCCCAGTTGTATGCGTCTTTCTCTCTCTCTCTCTCTAAATCCACCAAGCCAAACAAGCGTCAGAGCATGAAAGGATGACCCCTTTTCCCAATGCAAACAGGGTAATCTTTCATTTGGTACCGTAATCCCATAAATGACAAGCCGACATGCTGTTGTTCAAGTAGAACGTATAAAGAAAGAAGTGCAACAAGAACATATTGGCGAATGCAGACCAGCCAAGTAAGGCATATTAACTCATTCACTGCCATTCACGAATTTATTCGGGAATTGAAAATATGACGTAGAGCGGCATTCCCGAATTTGTTTGGGTCTTGTTTTTTTAATGCTTGGGTGCCAATAAAGCGCTGGCCATGGCATCTGGCAATGTTTTTTTTCCACTAGGGGGCATCATTTCCCTTTTTTTCCATGTTAGCGCTTTGTTTCAGCTTCAGCTGCTGTTAAAGCGCTATATAAACCTACATATATTTATGTACTGTATGTTTTGGGCACACGCCCTCACTTCAAGCTCATATAACTCCAGACCCATATAACTTAAGAATTAACTCTTTTTTTTGGATGAAAGAAGAGAGTCTAAGGTTTCTAACGCTGCATTGAATGTTTATATAGTCCTAAAACTCAATATTCTCTGGGACCTGGAATTCGAGTGACCATGACAAAAACCCTGGCACTGGAGTGGACACAATTTTGCATATCTGGCAGTGAATGAGTTAAAAAGTTTTTCTTTTTTTTCAAAAGAATGGATGATTCATGATGTTTATCTTTATATAATTACTATCTGTGGATGTATATGTACGAATTGGACGTGGACCAGAGTCGTGTAAGATATTTTGTTTGACTTGCGAGATTACTCTGCATAAAAAGCGGAAACAAGCTAATGTGCGAACGTTATGTGGCTGTTGACTTGGCTCTCCTCGCATTTTATGGAGATGAGACTTGACTTTTTCAGGTCTGATAAAACGGCAGTGACATTGAAGTGGGAGGGCTTAGAATTAAAACAGTCTCGAAATGGAATGTTCTATGGATTCATGTATCCAACCCATACACATATCCAGTCTGGCTTTCTAATTTATAGGATGCTTATGTACCGAGTGGTCTGAAATGCGTCGCTAAAGTTTGCCAAGCCTAAATGACACCATATGCTTCATTTCGCTCCCGGGACAAGAGCAAAATGAATCGACAGAATTTGAGGAACATACCAGAAAAGGATTAACCCAGTCATCCCTTTGTCTGTTTGCCTATATCATTTTTTTTAAATACCTCCTTCCACTCATCAATCAACCCCACCAAGCCTTTTAATCCAATATTCCAAGCCAGTATGAGTTAAACTGCAGATGGATTTGGATCTATATTTACAACTGCCAATAAATGACAATTAAAGCGGAGAGAGAAGGAAGATGAATCCTCCATCTATGTTTATGAGACGAGTCAATATATATTTCAAAGTTTCTCTTGGTTTATCGCAGTTGTTATCTTCTGATTTAGCCGTGGAGTCCATGACGAATGGTATCTACTATACGTACGCAGATGTAAATAAAACAACAACTGACTGAATAATTTTTGGATGAAAGAATCTGACTGCCCTGGTGCTGAAACTTTACCTCAGGCTGTTTGAGTTGTCAGGTTGTCCAAATAAATAAATAAAACGAATACACGAAGATACGCTTCAAAATCTTGTCGGAAAATCGTCTCAGAGCGACGTAGGATGATTCGTAGACCATCCAGTTTCTGTATTCGGAAAGTGTCAATATATTTGGATTGGATTGGCCTTTATTAGTCTCGCAGTGGAGAAATGTAATATTCACAGCAGCAAAGGAGGAGGAAAGGAAAGGAAGAAGTAGAAAAACAAAATACAATGCTGCTGTAGAGGCAGCCACTCTCACGCCACCATCTTGTAGTCAAGACAACAACAAAAAAGTAAATAAATCATGTGACACGACACAAAAGACAGAGTCATTAAATCTTCAGCACTTTCTGCACCCTCTCTGTTGTATGAAGCAGTTCTAGATGATCAAAGCGTCCTTTTCACCAGTGAATCAGGAACATCACGGTCAAATGTGTATGTCTGCTCCAAGCTAAATGTTGAAAGCAAACACAAAGCTGTAGCATCCATTGACGAAAAGAGATTCTCTTACATCTCCTGGCCCACGTAAATCCCCTTCAATTCCAAGCCGCAGACTGTCCAATAGCACCGACCTTTCCGCTGAACAAAGTGGGGCCGTGAAAATGCTGCTTATTACAGGCGCAAACAATTTCCAAAACATCGAAGCGATAATGTCTGTCATTACGTAAGTTCACCAGTTCCCCCATTCTACCTTCACCGTGGCATGATGTCATTTCATAAAAGTGTTGCTATCAATAAAGCTAACTCTTCATTTGGCTAATTAGAATTATACATGGGAGGTTGGTCTTTGCAAAACATGTTTTGCAATCAAGCTACACGGTCCCCAAGGAGTGAAACGATCATGTCGGTGGCGGTGTAAAATCTACACTGAACAAGCAGTTAACTCGCATAAAAGTGATGCATTTAATGTTCAAATAAAAAGCATTGCAAAAAAATGGCGGCGGACTAGGAGTATTAGAACCAGTTTTCCGTTCAAAACCCAAATTAGGCAGAAGTGAATGGGATGAGAACATTTTCTCGACTAATTACGGCTGCTTTTAATCTACTTTGGGGCGTTGAGCAAAGCAGGATGTAAAGCGGCCGATTAATCACCCTTTATCAGACGGCTTTTCCCAGCACCCATCAGCTGAATCGGCCCCCATAAATCCCCCCCGGCTGGTGACAGTGCACTCCATCTCCATCGCTAGGCTGGGCTACAGGTTTATTGTGCGCAAATCCCCATTCAGGAGAATGACAGATGACCTCCACATACACGCGAACGCACATTCTCGCATACCGCTTTATACATGCCGTGTTCAATTTCACCTATGGAACCCAAAACGTCCACATATCGATTGTGTACTGTCAGTTTTTATTTTCCCGTCCTTTGTAAAATCTTGTAAAAATAATACCAAGAGCAATTTATATCAATTTACATTTGAAAAAAAATGTAATGCTGCTCCTGTTATTTCCATAGAAAAATCACATTTTACTGAATTTCGCTCAATTTATTTACCACACTGGGCTACCATAGGAACACAGAATCTGAATATACATTATAAGGTCCATTTTGTTACTTGGTAGTGTCAAAATATACCCATTGTTCATCTTCAATTCCTATGTATGAACTGTATTTTCCGCTATATAAGGCGCACCAGAGTATAAGGCGCACCCTAATGGATGGTGTATGTTAAAACGTTTTCAATATATAAGATGCACCAGAGTATAAGGCGCAAGAAATGGTATATTTTTATTTTCCCCCATATATAAGGCGCACCCCAAAGAATGGTGTATTTTCAAACTATTTCCATGTATAAGGCACATATACTCAAGCAAAAATAATTCACATATAAGGCGCACCTGCATATAAACTGCAGTCATCTTTTGAAGAAAATCATGGCTTTTGGGTGCGCCTTATACACCAGAAAATACAGTAATTGTTTATTTACATTTTTTATGGGCTTTTTTGGATGTCACGCAATGCAATTTAATGATTCACAAGTTGTTCCAGCGCCACATGCACAAGCCATAGCTCATCGTCACCTCCCTTTCATATATGTCACCGCGTCACCAGCTACACATGGTCATACTCACAATCATCCATTAGCACACTTACTGCCGCATGCACGTACACACAAAGTAGAATTAATATCAGGACGTCCACTATTAGGAGAATGGGGTAAAGAATCTGGTAGTGGAGGGAGGAAATTGATCTTTATCACCAGCCGAGTGCGTGCTGGCTGCGTGACATATTAATGCTGTGGTCCCACTTGTTAGAATAGGCCGGGGAAGAAACAGCAGATTGTTGTGGTTCTCCATCACTTACATGAGAGTGGATGAGACAAAGTCAGCGAAGGAGAGGGGGGAGAAAGTGAGAGGAGTTCTGTTCTCATCACAATGATGGTTTTTTTTTGGTGTGTAAAATATAATTTTATTCAACCAAGAGGTTCCATTATTAAAATTGTGACAATTGTGTCATCAATATGGCCTCTGGCTACAAGCGTGTAGAAATACAGCTCTACGTGGACCTGTATTTCCATATTATATCATATATTGATCAGATATATTGACATACATCACAAATATATTATCAAATATAAATTGTAATGTATGATGGTAGTTATGTATGAATATAAAATCACATATATGTTGTACTATATAAATGCATATATTACACGTCACTTTTGAATATATTGCAATATATGAAAAGCGGCAATCATTTGTATATTTTGCAATACAGACACTCCTCAATTTACGAACGAGATATGTTCCGAACGGTCGTTCGTAAGGTGAATTTGTTCGTAAATTGCTTCAGTGCTATATTTTGAATGGAATGTATGTTTGAGGGTTATATAAGTATGTTTAAAATGTATATATGTATGCTTAAGGCTTGTATAAGTAACCTGTATAGGTTTGTACTGAAAAATAAACATTTAATAAAATATATGCTCTATAAAGATATGTGCAACGGGAGAGAATACTACATTTGTTACTACAAAAATGTTCATATGTACCGTTGTCCATTACTCGAATGTTCGTAAGTAGGGGAATGTCTGTATATTACAATATATAACAATATATTATGAACAATATATAATATATTGCCCAATATATCCATCCATTGACAATATATAATAAATGGATTTAAAATATAAAATATATGGGGAAATGACATTGAATATAATATATTATAATATATTGCAGTTGTATATATTGGAAAATATATTTTTGTTTCATAAAGGACACCATCTGCTGTTTGTATTTTTAGATTAGATTAAATTAGATTTGATTATATGAACCTTTATTCATCTCACAATGGACAAATTTAGCCTATTTTAACGCTGTCATACAATTAATATATCCCGTATGATTTCTGTGTGTTTTTTGTCCCAGTCACAGGGTTCCCATACCCCACCGCGGGAGCAGCAGTCGCCTATAGAGGAGCCCATTTGCGAGGGAGAGGTCGGGCTGTCTATAACACGTTCCGTGCCGCACCACCCCCTCCACCCATACCAGCCTACGGAGCGTGAGTGACATGCATACGTTCACGCGGTGAAAAAAAATGTAATTCGGAAGTATTCAAACGTACCGGTGCGCACATATACACGCACGCATCCTCGACACACTTGCAGTAATGGGAGAATGGTGAGTGGAAAACAAAAAGGCCATTTTCTAATAGAGCGGAAAATTGCTCTTTGATTCCAGAATGGCCAAATTTGTCTCTTTTTTTTCGAATGTGTCACTCTTTATTCAGCTGCGAATGAACTGCAATGACCTGCACTGCACACTCCAACGGGCCCATCTCAGTCAGATTGGCGGTATATGTCTGAGCTTGGGAGTATTATATGTTAAATAAATGTATGTGAGTATAGTTTTCTATTTTATGATGATGCATAAAAGAAAATCAACTCAAAATCTGTGTATCCCATCGCCTTTATTGACTGTCACAATTTCAAAGTAATCTTTACCCTGATCAAGTCTGGCTATATTCAGCCAAGCTCAAGAGTTCTTCAAGACATCTTTAACTCATTCACTGCCAGATATGTGTAAAAATGTGTCCACTCCAGTGCCAGGGTTTTTGTCATTGTCACTTGAATTTCAGCACCCACAGAATGTTGAGTTTTAGGACAACATAAACATTCAATACAGCGTTAGAAACCGTTGACTCTCTTTTTTTCATCAGAAATAAATAGTGGATTCCTAAATGGATCTGGAGTAATATCGAAATGAGGGCAGCTGTCCAAAATACAATGCAATACGTACATATTGGTTGGTATAGGGTTTTAACAACAGCTAAAGCTGTAACAAAGCGCTAAAATGAAAAAAAAAAAATGCTGCTCCCTTGTGGAAGGGAAAACATTGCCAGAGGACTGGCTAACGCTTTATCGGCACCCAAGCATGGAAAAACAAAACTCGAACAAATTCGAGAATGGCGCTCTACATCATATTTTTAATTCCTGAATAACATTGTAAATGGCAATGAATGAGTTAAATGGTGACCAAAATTACAGAATAAATATTAATTTTATTCATAAAATCCATATGCTTATTTTGTCAGCAGCGTGGTCTACCAAGATGGATTTTATGGAGCAGAAATATATGTAAGTACATCCCAAGACTTTTTACTGTGACTAAAAATAACCAATGTATGGAATAAAATGACTGTTGTCATAAGTTTTATTTAGTCATCCATTTGTCAGGCTTTGATTGACATTGTCTCTTTGTTCAGGGCGGTTACGCAGCTTACAGATATGCCCAACCGGCTGCTACTGCTGCAGCTGCATATAGTGACAGGTATGTTCTTCTCCATTTGTGTTTTCTCATATGGTCCCAGAAATCCTTCCTTTATCTGAACCGCTTCATACTCACAAGAATCAGGGGCTTTCTGCACCAGGTTGCGTACACCCTGAACTTGTTGCCAGCCAATCGTCATAAATTGCAAAGTGTGGAGGGATATTTGATCAAAAAAGTACCTCCACTGTTAAAAAAAATTGTGAAAAATAACAACATGTAGTCAAACTAGTGTCATCACTACCCCCCATTATGGCTTTTTCCTTCTACTTTCCGCTGACTACAGATTAAAGTAATACTATTTATTGCTTCATAGGAATAAAAATGATCATTTCCTAATCATCTTAGTCTACCATTATCTGTTAAAATCGGGGGCCGGGTTTTGAGATCAAGATCTGGATAAAAATATACAATAAAACGTCATGTAAGAAGAAAAAGATCTGTACAAACCAGAGGTGTGTGCGTCTCAAGTATGCTCTGTGAACTATCTTGGAGAGATAGAGCGTGTCAGGCGAGATAAGAAATGTTCACAGTGGGAGGCTGTGGACCTCCGATAATGTATGATGCAATAGAGGTGAGAAGTGAGTGGAGGTCCCAAAAGACTTAAAGGATAAAGAAAGTGAAAGGAGAAATATACTGCAAGTGAGAGGGCACATCTCCCTCCACGGGACTCATTTTGGTTTCCTTTCATCTAACATATTTTCTCTTTGTCATGTTCTTGATTCTCCATGACGGTTGTGTATCGCCTGCGTCCTTTCTCTCGTGTTCTATTTTCACACTTTTTTTTGATTTATAATAAAGGTGGAATTGATAGGGGATGGGTCAGATGGCGGGAGGCAATTTTATTCATCGTCAGATAAGCTGGCGAGTATAGTTACTTGCTAAGAAACAAAAATGGACTCAAACTCGTGCCCTGGGGAACACCCGGATGATATTTGCAGCCGTATTCATCAAAATGTACTTTTATTGCGTTCCTCCACTTTTTTTGTGATGTCGTGTTTATTGTGTGTGTGTGTGTGTGAGTATTCTTCCTCTACACATTTTGCTCAAAGCAAATTAACTCATTCACTGCCAGACTTTTTCAAAAATGTGTCCACTTCAGTGGCAGGGTTTTTGTCATTGTCACTCAAATTCCAGGACCCACAGAATATTGAATTTTCGGACTACACAAACATTCAATACAGCGTTAGAAACCTTAGATTATTTTCATTCATGAGAAAAAAAGGTAATTCCTAAATTACATGGGTCTGGAGTTATCTAAGCTTGAAATGAGGGCATCTGTCCAAAATACAATGCAATACATACATATTGGTTTATATAGCTCTTTAACAACAGCTGAAGCTGGAACAAAGCGCTAATATGGAAAAAAGGGAAATGTTGCCCCCCTTGTGGATGGGAAAAACATTGCCAGAGGCCATTGCCAGAGGCCATGGCCAGCGCTTTTTCGGCACCCAAGCATGAAAAAAACAACATCCGAATGCATTCGGGAATGGCGCTCTAGGTCATACTTTAAATTCTCGAATAAAAGTTTGAATGGCAGTGAATGAGACCCTCCCATTATTTTTACTCCACCTTCCATCAATTAAATAATGTGATTTAGACTAATTTAAAACAGAGAATAACTGCATTCACCCTTTTATCTTCAAAGAAAAGTTTTAAAGTCCACCAATTTGCTTGAAATCTAAAACAGCCGATGTGCAATCACACTTTATTCATGTACAACTGATTTAAATATGTTTCCCAGGTCACATGTACCCCCTTTTGGCAAAATAGCTGCACTGTAACTGTCATCCGGGCACGACAACAATCAGTGGATTACTGCTGATGCCGAAAAGGATGTTTGCGTTGATTTATGAGCGCATTCGTTTCAAGACATTTCAAATTGCCGACATTCGCCCTGTTTCATCAGAGCGGGTACGAAACATTGATTCTAGGCGTGAGTTATGACATTGTGGAAGACACTTCAGAAATGGTTTAAAGCATTTTCATAGGAGGTGATGAAAAACTCATTTCAATTCTTTATTGATTCAACTCGCCGTTTTTTGCTTCCTCCCTTTACGCGTCCGTCTCGTTCGGCTTCTCGCTCAAACGCAAGACTTTAACCAAATATAGTTTCCCCACGCAACCACTTATCTTTTTCCTCCAGACATATTTTTTTAGCTTCCTTGTTAAATTTAACCAACAAACAAAACAGGTGGGGCGGCGAGGAGGAGGAAAAGAGACAAAAAGGAATCCAAATAAAGCAGTCTAGTCGCATCAGAGAAAAGGGGAGGACGGAATGAGAAAAGAGATGGGATTTGGGGTCGGGGATTAGTTCCGAGCCAGTGCTGGTGAATAGACTGGGGCTAAATCTTGTGAGACAGACCAAGTGCAGCACTCTGAGTTGGCTACTTGGGACAACCTGGAAGAGATGAAGAAGAAGAAGAAGACACCATAAAAATGGATTGCTCTCTCTGCATGGATGCTTCCATCATCACAATGTCCTTTTAATTTTTTTAGGGGGGATTTTCAGATTTAGAGTCGCCATACTGTGGACATACCCCCACCCCGCCCCCTATTCTCCCCTCCAATGTAAACTAATGACTTGATAGGGCTTTTTGCTAAGGAGCTTATACATTATCGTACAAACTATGAGCTGGTGTGAATCAAAGCTGGGCGAAAAATGAATTACTTCCCGTCTTTAAGCACAAACTGTGAACTTGTGGGTGTTAACTTTGATTAGGTCGACATAGCTAATGGATAAGAATCATCAAAATAAGCATGGAGATGTGTGGCATCATGGCTCATGGATTTTTTTCATGGAAAGCAGAGATCTATAATCATTTATCTGTCTCATTCATACGAAGGAACGGCCAAAGGGATGAAAGTGGATGCAGGCCCACAACACTGTCAGTGAGAGTGCCTGTAAAAAAAGGTGCTGATAAAATGTTGATAATGGACTGAGATTTTTGAGCTGAAAATTACCAAGTCACTTTGTATTAAGAACAAGAGCCCACCATACATGGAAAAGGACCTTCTGTTTTTTTTGTTTTTTTTTGTTTTTTTTTTTTTTTATAAACATGGAACCACAAGGTCAGATATGAAGGTGCTACGTTTTATCTCATCTGCTTCATTGTCAGAGTTGACCATTGCATTTTCATGACTCAAACCGAACCACATTAGAGGGGCCTTAATACTGCCACCAAACCGAGAGCTTTTCCGGTACTGATTAAAGCTTCCAGCTTGAGGCATTGTGATGGTAATTTGACACCTAAAAGTGCCAAAAATCTCTTTTAACCAACTATTTGTACCATTGAATGCTGACCATTTATTTGCTGATAAACAGAGTTGCTTGCTCACCCGCTATTCATTGTTATTGGAAGAAGTCGCTGTCCAAGGTGCTGACTGCACTGAATCAGCACCTGCCATGAAGAGGCCATACCTCCATTGACAGATCTCTCCTTATTTATTTATGTATTTATTTATGTATTAATTCAGTTGGTTAGTTAGTTAGTTAGTTATTTAGTTAGTTAGTTATTTTGTTAGTTGTGCACCGGGTGTGCACCAATAGATTGAATCGTCGCCACCATGACAGGTGTTGACCATCTAATAGCCATGGCTGTATTTTGGAGCCTGTGTTGAAACTCCCTCACTTTGCTGGATGTTCCTACCACACGCTCATATTATGGTCTTTTCATATCTTCTGACAAATTTGACCTGTAGATTCCCTTAGGACAATATTTATCTTTCTTTTTGGAATGTTTTTTTAGTTTGTTTCCCTTATTTGGAGTCTCAATGTCACATTGCCTGATACTCTTTTATTTAACAAAAAAAGCTGGTTTAATTAAATTACAACCAAATGATTAGCACGGCGCAAATCAGAAGGCGATTCTCCATCAAAGGAATACTTGATGCTTCGGGCCAAATATAATAATCCTGCCATATGGACTTGACTCTGGATACCTTCAGGGAACATTTTAGGTGACAAGACAAAAGACACAAATTAAAGAGAGAAGGATGCTTCAGCTTCGATTTTCCTCTGCGAAACCTTTTGGGAGTTGGAGTTGCCAAATGAAGGCAAGAGGGGATAAAGATTAACCAAATAAAAAGCTTACTGTTTACATTGCCTGTTTTTTCTCCTAGTTATGGAAGACTCTATGCAACGGCGGACCCGTATCACCACACGATCGGTCCTGCGGCCACGTATACAGTGGGCACGATGGTGAGTGTTTCCTTTTTCTTATTGGATTGGATTGGATTGGATTGGATATGCCTTTATTAGTCTCACAGTGGAGAAATTTACATTTCACAGCAGCAAAGTGATATTCCGGATTTGTTTAAAAGTCAATACGGTTGGAAGTCACATATGACACTCCTAAACGTGGATGTTAATACGTACCAGAGAACACAGCGATGTGTCATACGACACAGTAAAATGATTCCCCTTGGCGAATCATTAAGGAATAGAACAACAGCCCTTTGGCTTGCTGCTAAATTGTCATGCCTGTGAAATGTTTTCCCACTCAATGTGCCCGAATTTGAATGTGAATCATTGCCACTTCAGTAAATGAAAAAGGGAAGCTGCTGTATTCTCCGACTCCCAGATCGCATATTTGGCCTGAAGCTTTTTTTTCTGCTTGAAAATGTAGCTGAGGCTGGGATATTTCTCCACGCAAAAATCATTTTGCGAAGCGAGGGGAGTCAAAATGTTAATGTTTGTTTTTAGCTAGCTTTGCAGCTAACATCAAAGATGAAAATGATTTTTGTTTTATTCTTAAAAACCAAAAAAGCATCTCTCAGAGGAAGGAGGAAAACCACAAGTCCTGCTTTTTATTGTTCCTTTTTCTACATGGGTCTAGGTAAAGCCTTCTTCCGGTGTTTTACAACCATCGGCTTGACGCATATGCCGTGAGATTTAAAGACAAAACAAAAGAAGATTTTAAGAGATTTAAAGACAAAACAAAAGAAGGAAGTCTAGAAGCAAAGGTACAGTCAACCTATTGTAGGGCCCGCATTTAACTTGGATCCGTTTTTAACCTGATTCGACTTTTTTGGAACTTCAAAATAAAATTTTTCCATAGTTATAGTTTAATATATTTTATTTTACCACATTTTACCACATTTACCACATAAATATTCAATGCAGCGTAAGAAACCTTCGACTCTCTTCTTTCTTCTTGTGAGTCTGGAGTTAATGATTTTTGAAATGAGGGTGGCTGTCCAAAATAATAATAATAATAATAATAATAATAATAATAATAATAATAATAATAATAATAATAATAATAATAATAATAGATAATAATAATAATAATACATTTTATTTTCAAGCGCCTTTCAAAGCTCTCAAGGACACTTTACAGTCGCATACAAGCATAGAAAAAAAACTGATCCAATAATAAATAAAATACAATTATAAATAGAAACAAGAGATAAAGCTACAGAGAAAATGCGATTTTAATGAAAAATACATTGCAATATTTACATATTGGTTTATATAGCGCTTTAACAACAGCTGAAACCGGAACAAAGCACTAACATGGAAAAAAGGGAAATGCTGCCCTTTTGTGGAAAAGAAAAAACATTACCAGAGGCCAATGCCAGCGCTTTATCAGCACCCAAGCATGAAACAAAAATCGGGAATGGCGCTCTACGTCATATTTTCAATTCCCGAATAAATTCATGAATGGCAGTGAATGAGTTAAAATATATTTTTAAGATGATCTTTTATTGCCGATTGCTTGGAAATGAAAGGTATCATTCTTGGTAGTGACTGCAGCCTCGCCGCTGCTTGACGCAGCCTTTTGGGTTCCAAGAAAGAAAGAAAAAAAAACAGCCAATGCAGATTAATGCTGCAGTGCTGACATGTGTGTCGTGATGGCAATCACGCCTCCCCCATGTGTCCCCTATGCGTACCTCCCTTCCTCCCCTATAGTGCAGCTGCTAGCTAAAAGCCTTCATTAATTACAACCATTATTTCCTCTTCATTTACTTAATTAAAACAGTGGCCTGTGTTTTCCTCCTTATTACTTTCAACTTTCTTCTCTTTTTTTCCTCCCTTCTGCCCCACCGTCCTCCCACATAAGTGATTTAAAGTGGATATTCGAATCTTTTAAAACTCCGCCGAGCTTCTCAAAGTCATTCACGGTGTTAAATCAAGATTTAAAAATATAAGATCGGAAATAATGATGAAGCTCTCGCTAAATGGATGACGGGAAAATTTGGATGACCATAAATATTGGGCAAACACAGTTAGTGGTGGGTTAGACACGGGTCTAGTTTTAATGAGGACTTCTTTTTTTTTTGGGGGGGGGGGGGGGGGCAATAAAGAAATCATACAATTTGATGCACTGATGGTTGGCCTCAAAACGTAACTAAATTTGGAAATAACGTACCGTATTTTCCATACTATAAAGCACTTTGGACTAAGAGATGCACTATATATCTATATCTACATCTACATCTACATCATCATCATCATCCTCATCTCCATCTCCATCTACATCTACATCTACATCTACATCTACATCTACATCTACATCCACATCCACATCCATATCCATATCCATATCCATATCTGTATATATATATATCAGCCATTACCTGCACGTCATCTGTACTCCTTTGAAGGTGTCAGATATTTTACTCCTCATCCGAAGAGCTTCGTCAGCTCTTTTGTTCTGTCTGATTACCTCTAACGTCCTATGTTTCGCTCTGATTGCCCCATTAGCTACATATGTAGATATACATACAAGGACCATACAGTACAATAAGGCACATACAGTACAATAAATTCCATATTGAGCTTCAGTTTTGTTATCCATTCACTACATGGAGCTACGCTAATGAGAATACAACACAATACAGCTTTATGCATCTAGCGCTTTCAAAACTGCTGCAACTGTAATAAGCTGCTTAACAGACACATTTAAAATCAAACATCCAAGAAATCATTTGAAAAAGTTTAATGCTTTTAGGTGCGCTTTATACTGCGGAAAATACGGTACTAGTAAAACACTACTACAATATGTCAAACGTTGTAAGGTGGCCATCAAGGGAGGAAAAAAAGTGAAGAATGATTTATTTGCATTAAAAGAGAGATGATAACTTGTCTAACCTAAAAATACAAATTGAGGTTTGAGATTGGATACTGATTGGAGCTTTTTTTTTCATCTTTGATGTTGCAGGCTAGCCTTTACAGAGGAGGGTGCAGTCGCTTCACTCCCTACTAGAAAGGAGGGGGGGTCACGCCCCTTTTCACTCCCCAGCAAAAAAAAAAAACAAATATAAAAACAACAGCAAATAAAATCTATAATTAGCCATCCCTTTCTTCTGAAGAGTGCATCCATACAGCCAAACGAGTCATTCTAAAGTTGCTTCTCCTATTTTACTGAATGGATTCAGTGTACTTTATATGGGAATATTTGTCATTGGTAGGAGGCGGGGGTGGTTGGGGAGGTACAGTTGTCACATCGGGAATCTTTATTTCCACCCTTTCTGTGTGTTCTCTCCAAGCTTGATCTGTAACTCAGCTCCTTTGGGATGGCCCAACTCGATTGTTTTCATGACTCATTTTCCTTCATATACATTGAGCCGCAGCAGCAAATTCCCATTTTGCGAGCAACAGACTTAACAGGTAGGATTGATGACCAAAATGGTGCGCCCGTTTGGCCCTGGGAGAGCTGGCTCCATTCTATCAGAGGTGATAATCCTGCAAGAAAACGCTCAGTGTTAAGCGACACCTAACGGGAGCCCGGGCGGAGAGTGAGGACACGCAGGAAGTGATGCGTAGTGGAAGAAAAAAAGAGCGAAATGGGCGGTGGTGCGTTCGAAACCAATTGATTGTTGGCTCGATGCTAGAGGCGGATGGTATCCCATTACTTCTGTATTGCAGGGGGAAGAGAACAGTGTATGTACCGTTTCCTGTTTTATTCACATGATGCGTCATGTAAACGATTTTTCCCGTGTAATGAACAAACTCAAGAATGTTTTATTGAATAACTCATTGACTGCCAGACATGTGCACAAATGTGTCCACTGCAGTGCCAGAGTTTTTGTCATTGTCACTCGAATTCCAGGACTCACAGAATATTGAGTTTTAGGACGACATAAACATTCAATGCAGCGTAAAAAATCTTAGACTCTCTTGTTTCATCAGAAAAATAGAGTTAATTCCTAAGTTATATGGGTCTGGAGTTATATGAGCTTGAAATGAGGGTGGTTCTCTAAAATACAATGCAATACATATTTATGTAGCGCTTTAACTTCAGCTGAAGCTGGAATAAAGTGCTAACATGGGAAAAAAGGAAATGCTGCCCCCATGTAGAAGGATAAAACATTGCTAGAGGCCATGGCCAATGCTTTATCGGCACCCAAACCCCTAAAAATCCAGAATACATTTGTGAATGGTGATCTATATCATATTTTTAATTCACAAATTCGTGAATGGCAGTGAATGAGTTAAAAAAATAATTAAACTAGCATTGAGTGAGTTAATAGCCTCCTAATGCATTCATTAGGAGGCTATTAACTTCTCATCCCTGAAATTATCAAGTCTGAATCTGCCTTCAAATAATCCCCAAGATTGATGAATGATGCATCATCATATACACCTAAAATTCAAAATGAGTATTTCATACTCTTATTTGTTATTGATCCAATTTATAAGCTAATATTTTCCCAAGCCTGGTCGAGGCAACTGCTTTCTTTCACTCAGGTTGACATCAATGTAATATCTTCCCCAAAAACCTTGTCAGCAACCCAAAATAACGTGTTGTATTTTGTAAAAACAGAAAAAGGCAACATTTATCGAAAAGGAACACACCGTTGATTTACTAGCCTCATCATAAGCAGTCCACAAATGCGGACGCGTAAAAACGATTGTGATCCGGCCCTTTTCTGTTGGACTTTTTCAAGTGTGTTTGCCAGAAATATGCCTAGAGTCACATGGTCACAGCAGGTAGTTGCCCCAAATGCATCCAGTGATTCCACCCTCTCCCTTTACAAGAAAAAAAACCCACATCCACATATAGCAGCACCCTCACTACTAAAGCATCTGTACCGGCTGTGTCTGATGGCATCGTAAAGGCAGGAGTCAGTAGCGCAGGAAGAGAAGGCTGGTGTGAAGAGCAGCACTAACCAAGGCAATATACGCCGCAGATTAGAGATAAGAGAGTTCAGTCAATAGGCACTGATCTCATTTGAAGATACACCAGACGGACAAGACTCACACAAACAAGCACAAATTCACACTTCGGGCGTCTTTTCTGTTGATCTGCTGCCCCCCCCCCAAAAAAAAGCTCAGTTTGCTGTTTTAGTGTGCTCAAAAAGCAGATTGAAACCATCCTGTGCCAAAATGTAAGAATCCCACATAGCTATAAATACATAATGTACACATATCAGTACTTTTCCATTGACATCTGCAATTATTTCCTTCTATTCTTTGTCTGTGACTGTAAAGTGTCCTGGAGAGCTTTGAAAGGCTCTTAAAATGTAATGTATTATTATTATTATTATTATTATTATTATTATTAGTAGTAGTAGTAGTAGTAGTAGTAGTAGTAGTAGTAGTAGTAGTAGTAGTACCGACACGGTCATATCAAGTAGCGAGATATTATTTAAAGTCACCATAGTCAACAGGAAGCCATTCATTTGTGTCTATGCTTTTTGCTGACGTAGTACAATACAAAAAAAAATACAATTAAAGCATATTTGTAATTTATATGTATTTGTATGCATGTCCCAATTAAACCAATCACTCTTTTTGTTTTAAATTGATACTTTTTTAACATTCCTCACACACTTAGCAATTTTTAGGCTTTCAGAATAACACCAGTACTGTATATAGTTCCATATATATATATATATATATATATATATATTAAAACATCATTTTTGCATATGTATATATTTATATTACACATAAGTTACCATATATCGGTTATTCTGTGTTGTTAATAAATACATACTTGACTAGTAGTTATTAGCAAGCTTTTTTCAGAGTGTTAATCAGCAATCCCCCCAGAAATAGGACAAACGTTAGTTTTATTGGCATTAAATATGAGTGACCATCCAAAAACAAAGCATTGCCTCAATTACGCATCATGCAACATACGTAAACAAGCAGAAAATATGCCCGTGTGTGGTTGTAAAATAAGACTAATGCCGACAAAATCACTCCAAACTGTGAAATGCTTCTTCTGGGAACCGAGCAGAAATGATGAGGCTGACATAAAAAAAAGTACAAAGCACAAATCAGAGTGCATTGTTACAATGTTGTTAGGAATGACAACACAAGTGCAAATAAATAAATACAAATGATGACTTGACTGTCAAAAATGATTATTACCACTACCATTATTGTGATGATATAGGTTATATGTGAATTATTGTTGTTAAAATAGATCGTCCCCAGTTGTGTCACAATACTTGATATACAATAGAAATATATCATTTTTAGATATTTTATGACACATTCCCAGTTTGGCAGCACATCTGCATTATAGCCACGATGATCCCGTTTTCTCAAAATTTCCTCAATTGCTATCAAATTAGCATTTGAATTAAAAACATTTATATAAAATGTGAATTACAAAACCTACTGTCAAAATTGATTATTGTACAAATAAATATATTAAAAATGGGAGGCATTTTAAAATATAGTGATACATACATATGACATATGATACATGAGATACATGTATACAGTATGTTTAAGATATCCCATGTTTTTTTTCTCAATGTATATATTAAAAAAATATTCCATGCACCTTAACCAACCACTGACAGACAAATGTATTTAAATTACATGTTTGTTTGTTTTTAAATTGGTGCTTTGTTAGCATTTACTGTACATTGTGAGTCATGTGATTACAATGGCACCGCCATTATCAATGGATGCCATCGAGACGTACGAAAGAAAATGAGTTTCATGTCAAAAGAGCTTCTTTTGTGGGGGAGATGATTTACCTATTTATGCATTTAAATGTGTATGTAACTCATAAAGGGGATTTTGACTATGTTTCTTTCAGTTTATGTGAATGTCTTTGGATGAACGGTCACAATGGCTGCCTGAATGGATGAAGTGTTTTGATAAACTATTAGCCTGACTTCTTTTTTTTCAGTTACTCTATATTTTCTTTTGTTGTTGTTAAACCTGTCCGAAAGACGGCTCATTTCCGACGTGAGCCTCATTTTGGAATGTAAAATAACCTTTTTTTTTCAAAAGCTTTTTGATCATATGTTCTATGGAGGCAACGTTCTGCAAGCCATTAATGTGATTGTAGAAGAATTTGTGTGGCCAAAACCTTTGTTGCCCAAAAAAAATAAATTAAATTAACAATCAACGTCAAACATTCAAAGAAATTTGAAGGGAAAGTTTACCTCTAAATTATTTTTAGGGTGGGTGGTTTCAAGGGGGTGATCATGCCTAATATTTGAAGCAAAGTTATTACAATATAATGATAGCACTCGGTGCAAGATGGCAAATTTGACAAGAATTGGCATGAATAATAAAAGAAGCAAAAGCAATAATCTGGCCTCGCACATTCATCACCATGTCACACGTCATCAAAAAGTGACATTGCCCCCCCCCCCCCCCCTCTAGTCCCCCATACCCAGCCCCTCGAGCCTTAATTTCTTCATGACAGCTTACCTGCGATGACATTCACAAAATGTATTCTCAACTAAAAGGAACTGTGAACCGGGTGGCCATTTATTCCCATTATCTCCTCGTGGATAAATCCAAAGTCTGCTAAGGGTTTGTTGCACCTCTGTAATCTATTTTCTGATGTGTGTATAGCCTCGCTATAAGGATTGGGGACGATAGCCTTCTGAATCAAACCACAAGAATCCACATGGGAGCTAATTTAAAAGGCCATCCTGAGAGTGGCAAAAATGTTCAAACTAATAGGAAAGTTCAAGTGCAACTGAATAGTATCAGGAAACTTTTCACGCAGCTTTTTAAAATCATGTCCAGCATATTTTCCATTCTGGGGTAATTCTATTGTAGATTATTGAATGATAAGCGAACCAAACAAATGATCTGTTCCAGATTTCTCATGTATAATTGTTTTTTTTTTATATATTATCTGTAAATAGCATTGATACTTATCTTTCATACATCATTAACTCATTCATGTGCAAAAATGTGTCCACTCCAATGCTAGGATTTTTGTCATTGTCACTCACTCAAATTCCAGGACCCACATAATATTGAGTTTTAGGACTACATAAACATTTAATGCAGCGTAAGAAACCTTAGACTCTCTTCTTTCATTAGAAAAAAAGAGTTAATTCCTAAATTATATGGGTCTGGAGTTATATGAGCTCGATATGAGGGCGGTTGTTCAAAATACAATGCAATACATACTGTACATATTGGTTTAGATAGCGCTTTAACAACAGCTGAAGCTGGAGCAAAGCACTCCTATGGGGAAAAATGGGAATGCTACCCCCTTGTGGAATGGAAAAAACATTGCCAGAGGCCATGACTAGCACTTTATCAGCACTCAAGCATGAAAAAACAAAACCAAACAAATTTGGGAATGGCGCTCTACGCATTATTTTCAATTCTCAAATAAATTGGGGAATGGCAGTAAATGAGTTAAAGAGGTTAATGGCTCCGTCGCTCACCTCGAAGTCTTCTTGCTGCAGCATGTGGACTTTATTTGAAGGCATTTCACACGTAGACACAGGCAGGCGAAGAGGAGAATGCGGGAGGAGGGTGTTGCAGGTGCCCAATCCTCTCAATTCATTATTATTATTCTTATTTATTTATTTTGGGTCACATCATCTCAATTCTCAAGCATTTCCTTGAGCGTCCTCATAGGCGGGTGTATTACCAAAGCTCCAGTGGCATTATTGTAGCTCACTTGGCAATTCCTCCTACCTGCCTAGCGCTCAGCTCTTGCCGCTGCTCCGAGGCTTCTTCTCAAAAGCATTACAGAACAAGTCTCGGAGGGTGCGAGCCTGTTAAGCCGAGACGAGAGGAGGAGGTTATCAGCTGTGATTGGTGACACACCGGTATAGCGCCACAGGTCCTGTCTCTGACGGTCTCCCATCGGAAAGGGGGGGAGGACTAAGCAACTACAAAGTGGCGTTGAATTTTTTACAGGCCCTTTTGAAGATGCAACTTCACCCAATTCACACTTCCGTCGTCTTTTCTTTACAACAGGGGAAGAAGCTAGTATGACGCCCAACTCATCGTTGAGCTAGAAAAAAAAATATTGCTTTGTGCTATTTGCTAGAAATTCTAACACAATATTATGTTTTTTGGGTGAAGGCAGGGTTTGAAAGTAATTAGCACATTTTACACACTATAAGCCGTCCTTAACTCATTCACTGCCATTCATGAATTTATTCGGTAATTGAAAATATGACGTTCGGGTTGTGTTTTATCATGTTTAGGTGCCGATAAAGCACTAGCCATGGCCTGTGGCATTTTTTTTCTTTTCCACAAGGGGGTAGCATTTCCTTTTTTTCCATGTTTACGCTTTGTTCCACCTTCAGCTGTTGTTAAAGCCCCATAAAAACCAATATGTATGTATTGCATTGTGTTTTGGATCGCCACCCTCATTTCAACCTCATATAACTCCAGACACATATAATTTAGAAATTAACTCTTTTTTTCTGATGAAACAAGAGAGTCTAAGGTTTCTAACGCTGTATTGAACGTTTATGTAGTCCTAAATCTAAATATTCTGTGAGTCCTGCAATTCAAGTGACAATGACAAAAACCCTGGCACTGGAGAGAACACATTTTTGCAAATGTCTGGCAGTGAATGAGTTAAAAATCATTCCAAATAGACGACAGTGCGCTTTATAATCCATCACCCCTTATATATGACTCAATACTTACTACTTAATAATACTTTCATTCCTTTCATCACTTTGCTGCTGTGAAATGTAAATTTCTCCACTGTGAGACTAATAAAGGCAAATCCAATCCAATCCAATCCAATATTCTAATTTCTTGGACTTTTGAAAGTTCTCGACAGTGCTTTGTTGCAGCCGTTATGAACGCTCTCTATTAATAAAAGATGTATTGTGTTGTATTCCTTTTAGCGTAGCTCCATCTAGTGCGATCAGAACGTAAATGTAGCTTCTATTCTATGCGCCTTAAAGAGTTGTATGATCACCTATTTTCTTGACTGCTCCTTATTTGGGGGTTACGGTTTGAGGTGGGGCCTCTGCCAGCTGTTTTGCAACCAGGCAATTGCGGAGACACGAAGGCATATCCAATGGACTAAACTTCATGGTTGAATTGAGTGTAGTGGATTTTCATTGTTTCACCTTGCCACAATCTTTTGGAATGTCCTTTTAGAATAATTGCATTCCTACCAAGTGTTGGGATATTATTACATTTCAAAAGGTCAACAATACAATATCTTACAGTCTTTTGACCTTTCAGTTCAAATATAAGTTTGGTCAGGATACGAATAGCCTTTTGCAATTCAACACATTAAAAAAACAAGGCAGACAATAAATCACCAGGTAAGTTTATAACCTAAAAATACAAAATGTACATTTTGGGTAGAAGAAATGTGTAGTATCAGTGCATTAACATCCTAATCAATGTCAAATTTATTATACAAAGGGGTTAAAGACAACATACATAAATAAGTACTAAATACTGTAACTGAAAGTGTGTGTTTTGTATATACATATGTGAAGGTATATTATTGCTTTTATTTCTTCAAAAACGCCTGCTACACTCTCCATCCCATTTATCAGTATTGCCCTTTTTTTACTATATTACTTATAAAAGGGTACATCAATGTATATTGTACGCACCTAAAATTTCAACTTGCAGCTATAAAAAAATCCTATTAGGGTGCACTGTGCTGAATCATGGGTTTTTCAACAGGGTAAGAAATGTTACTTTTAGGCCTTTTCTCTCCTTGTTCCATCATTACTGTGTTGACGTGCACGAAAAAAAGTTGTCCATAAAGACATTCTTGGATGATTTTGACAGGTCAATATACTTGATAACATAAAATGGCAGCCCACCCCCCACACCTCCTCAACCACCCGTTCAACATCAGTGACTTTATCTTGTGGATGAATGGACACATTTACAGAAAGGGGACCACCCACAGATGTTTTTCCATTAATTCTTGACATGGTTGTTTAGTGACTGTATAACTGTAAAAAATGCTGTAAAAATAATAAAATAAATATGACACAAACAATATTTCCTTGTCAGCAATGTAATTGCGTCAATGTATTTACCCCCCGTCCCTTGTTCTTTCTCTTTTAGTAAATAAAAGTCTAAAGTGATGCGTACAGATGGACATCAAAAACTGAGAAGACATATGTGCAAAGCAGAGGGGGACTTCACTGAGCTGTCGTATGGAACAAAAACAACCAGAAGGATGAATGGAAGATGATTGTCGGTCTCCTCCGAGGCCATGGCCCGAACCATTGACCTATTATGTCTATTATAGAGCAGGAGTGGCTACTAGCTTTGACCCCCTGTCGAAAAACAAAACAAGCCTTGCTGAGTGGAAGAGACCAAGTAGGTGGGCCACCATAAAACAATTTATTTTTGTAAAAAAAAAAAAAACAAACAAACAAAGTATGTTTATCATTTCCAAAAGGAACAAAGACTAATGTATGTATTATGAATATGTACGTGTGTATATCTATAGTGTGTATGTGTATCGATATACATACACATGCATATGAGTGTAATACTGTATGTATTTTTAAAAATATATATATATATATATCTGTCCTGACAATTTAGAAAAGGAGCAGTGAGGTGATAGTTGACCCTCCTGATGTCTTTTGATTGTATCCCGTCATGCAACACACGTACACCCCTTTCTTTATTGGACTTCTGAGAGGGGCTCGATGGGTATTTAGGTAAGCGTGTCTCCAAATCTCAAAGGACAAAAGATAAAAAGCCAGTTTTTTATTCTTACTGTACTGCAGTAGCTGTTACCTTCCTGGCATGTCTTATAATGTCCACACACAAAAAAAATCATGTCACTGCACTAGTCTGTACAAAAAAAAAAGAAAAGAACAGGGACATTCTGTGAATAGGTCAAAGTTCGAGACATTTGCTGGAGCCCCCCCCCCATCCTCTCTCGCACATCATTACAACCAAATGTGATGCTGTAATGTCGTAGTCGAGGTGGCTGTGTGCTGTGTAGTGAACTGCTTTCATACGTTGTGTCGGGTTTTCGGTTGGTTGGGGGCAAACAGCGCACAAATTAGACGAGGGGGGCTATTCTGAAGCATTGGACAGACGGGGACGAAAGGTGGTGGGATAAAAAAAAGAAGGAAGAAAAACAGCCCTACACTATATTTGGACAATGATTGAGATTTTTGTGATTTTATTTTGAAAATCCAGCCACAATGGATTTCATAGGTGGTTGCATAAAATGGTTGAATTACCTATAGAGGAGTTACATTAATTTTATTTATGGTCTGAGTATTATTTAAATACACAACATCATTGTAACGAAAACCAGAATTTGTACAAGAGGATTACATTATGAATTATTCAAGTCCATAAAGTGGTCTTAATTTTCGAATGCAAGATTGTTTATTTATTTATTTATTTATTTATTTACTCATTTATTTATTCATTCATTCGTTTATTTATTTATTTATTTATTTATTTATTTATTTATTTGAGGGTGAGTTTGCGTCAATCACATCTTAACTGCTATTATTTAAATTCAATGTGTTGGTACTCATAGCCAAAATCTCAGAAATGGTCTCCAATCCTTGTCCAAATGCTTCCAGGTTTAATTCACTGTATAAAGACGAAGAAAAAAGTTTTATGAAGAGTCTCTTTCATTCTTCCTATTTAAATGGATCTCTCTTTAGTGACATCCTTCTATATTTAAAACATTGTACTAATAACATGCTGGTCAAAAAGTCACCTGTAGCCATTTACTAGTGTTGTATTTATTATATTACCGCTAAGAAGACAAAAAAAAACATTTATATATGAATATAGATATATATCTATTTGTGATCTGCAACTATTGAGAATAAGTTTGCCTCTGATTTTCGACTCCCACGCAGGATTTAATGCACTGTCAAAAAGTATGATGAGTTTTCTACTCGTGTGACGTTTTATTATGTTGACATTCTTTTTTTTTTCCAGTTCAGCTACTGAATGTAAGTCGAAAACTCTCTGAACTTTTTAGATCGGTGTTGTTGTTTTCTATCTACAGTATCTATATTTAAAAACACAATGATCTGTAAATGATATAAATGTGTAAATGATATCGCAAAATGTTTCTGATAAGATGCTGGACTTCCATTGACCTGGAGTGACTGTATTTTCACGGATCACGGGGATGCGTGGGGGGGGGGGTTAAGATAGAATGAAAATTGGAAGAGGGGAGCATCCTGAAAGACCACCAGCACCCTGCAGCTGCTGGGCGAGAGAGAAATGTTTAATCATTGCAGGATCAGTTAGAATTTTTTCTTTTCTCGGCTTTTCAAATTTGATGAGAACAAGGAAATTGGGAGCAGACCATCCCGTGTGAATAATACAGAGGCAAAGATGAAAAGGACTTTTTGGGAAATAGTTCTTTTTTTCTCTCTTTCGTGGTATCGTTGAGGTGCTACAGTTTGGTGTGTGCAGTTGGAGGAAGTTTTTTTTTTTTTGCGGGAGAGGAAAAGAGGGTGGACAAAATATTGAACTTTCAGGGGTTTTAATTGAGTGTCGGATTCCCATTGCGAGACTCATTCACCCAATAGTTGTATTAAGTTTATCCTGTCTACTTTTTTTTCGGTATTTGAACACCGACAATACACTGTCTGTAAGATAAGAATCTGTTTTAAATTAAACTCATTCACGCATTCAAACAAATCAAAACGAAATAATTATATTTGTATTTTTAAATCGGTGGCAAGAGGGAGCAAAGGTGAAAATTGTCAGTTTGTAGCAGTCTTTTTTTTTATTTCCCTGTAGCCTTAACTTCTAAGCTGCCTGCGGCGATGTAAGAATGGTTACTTTTCTGGTTGTTTTGGCCATTTGCAATTCCGTTTTGGTGATACGATAGGGCGGATTTTAAAAGTTGATCCCAAAATGATGAAAGTCACTGCTTTTTTTGCGGTTTAGTCTTATCATTTTTCCAAATCTATAAAGAAAATATTTACTCAAAACTCAGTCAGGTGGTTTGGATTGGATTAGCCTTTATTAGTCTCGCAGTTGAGACATTTGCATTTCACAGCAGCAAAGTTATGAAAGGAAAGGAAAGGAAGAAGTAGAAAAACAAAATGGTGCTGCCGAATAGGCTCAACTGCTCATCTCCTCCTTGATGAATGTTGCGGCCAAAAAATGCCGAAAAAACAATCTGTATCCGTTCCAGATGACGCCCAACAACACAAAGTGACAACAGAAAACACAAAAACAACCAAAAAAAGTATCACTGTGTGATAAATTAAGCTTATTATCACATATTTGAATTATTCAATGAGAAATCAAGGCTGGAAATATCTCTTTGTGTCTTTTGATGATTAATATGACCAAAAAAACAATAATGAAAACAATTTGTTTGGCAGCCATTGTTGTAGCTTATTCCTCCCATTTTTATTCTATTTTCTAGTTTGATGGTGACAGTAAATATTCGCAGGGATGATTCTTAACAATTGGCTTGTTGCCCCTGTGCCTTCACGGTGGTCAACTTTTGATTCAGTTCTCTTGGCATGATTTTGTCCACCCTTTGAAAAACAGCACTGTGCATTGATGAATGTAGCAGCCTCAGGGTGCTTTTTTCCAGTGAGCTTTCAGGAATCTCTAACAGAGGAAGGGACATTTTACCACAAAATGACACTGAAAACTGAAGTCTCCTTCCTCCGCTTCCTCTTTTTCTTGCTCTTCCACTGTACAATGAACCAGTCGTCTTGTTTATCACGAGATAGATGCATTCCGTGCGGCGGCATTTGGATCGTCCTAGCGTGCATGACATGTTCAGGACAGTCGGGTCATGCGCTCTCTTGATTGGAAGCCTTTTAAACGGACTGACACGAAATGCGGGTGTGACAGTACGGGGTGGTTAAAGTGGATTATCTTTCACAAAAGGCTTACCCAAACTCTACCCGCACTTTAACTGGGATAACTCACCGGCCGTTGGATCTAGAAAACGGAGGCAAGAAAACAAAAAGGATAAAACAGGATGAAAGACTTAACAGAAAGCAACTAACGATGTCAATCTAAGCAGAGAATGAGGTTTACTCAGATCTTTGTCTTGTTCTTCTTTTTGAAGCTAAAGTTTTCTGTTTTTCTTCTGTTATTGGTTGGAAATGTTCATCTTGTTTACATATGACCTCCCCTCGCCCACCACACACACACAGTCAGGAGTTTTAAAAAAAATCTGACACACAGAAGAGGCTTCCATTCAGGCATTCATGGCGAAATCTGATATTTTAAGAAGGACCCTACAAGCTAGAATATTCCGTATGCCCCTCCTTGAAGATCTCGATCCATGATAAATCCTTGAGCTTCCTCTTTCATGTCTGCAAGATATTCCCTATGTATTTATTTCAGGCGTATACCTCAGATGCAACACGGAAAGCAGCTACTCATGTCAAGGTTCTGGGCAACAACGCCTTGCTTAGCATCGCTTTGTTACCCTAAATAACACCAGAAAAAATAACCCATATGCCAAAACCACACCTACCTCCCCTGGTAACTCACTGACCTCCATTTCGAAGACCACAGTATACTATTTTGGACTTTATGTCCCCCCCAAAAATAAAATAGTTTGTAGCTTGCTTAAAATTGTGCTTATACACCCTTTCAGTTCAATGTATTTATATAAATGGGAGCATATCATTATGGTTACAATGTATCTTCCAAATTCCAACACTAAGCTTCATAAAGCTTGGGAATGAAATGGTTTAAATATCAAAACGTTCACCAGTGTCACATAATGAATGAAAAATCAAAAATATCAATGTGTGATTATATTGAAAAGTTTTCCGCTTGAGCTTTTTATTTATTTACAGGGTGACCCAAAAAGATGCATACCCATAAAAATTTCAATTGTGGCTTTGATTAAAAAGCTATTTATTTCAAATTACAACCACACATTATTCCATTTATGGAAGACCAGTCACCAGAGTTTCAGCTATTTCTGTCAATTTTTAGTCAGTTTATGAGTGTATAAAAGTGATTGACAACTTTGCCAGACGAGTACTAGTTTGCTAAAAACAAAATGGTGGACATTTGGAACACATCTTGGGAAAGCCATAAATTGACTAAAAATTGACAGATATAGCTGAAACTCTAGTGAATGGTCTTCCATAAACTGAATAATGTGTGGTTGTAATTTGAAATGAATAGCTTTTTAATCAAAGCCGCAATTGAAATTTTCACGAGTATGCATCTTTTCGGGTCACCCTGTATTTTAGTATACTGTGGCCTTTATACCTCCAACACTCCTCAAACCCTCAACAGCCGTCCTATCCTATGCAGTCCCCAAAGCACAAAGTTTTGAATGATAGAAAGGGAAAAAAAACTCACATGCTGTTATATTCATCCATCTCTTTTTTTTAGACTTTTTTTAATGTACAGTATTTGAGGCTTTGAATGTGCTTTTGTATTCTTACGTGCAAATCTGAGTTTCCAGCTTTTGTATTAAGCGGTATCAAACTCCAAGCTCTTCTGTGTCATCACTCACATTGCACCCCCGTTTACTCCCCCGCATTGGACTGTAATGAAGAGCAAATCTGTCAATTTACTTGTCATGTTATTGTTGAAACGTCTCTTGACAAATCCCCCGCGCACACTACGTAGCAGGAAAAGTCTATTAGTGGAGTGCGAGAGAGAAATTTGGTGCTATTAGTTTATGTTAATTAGATATGGACATCGCTCAGAAGTCAGTCTTCAAGCTCTGCCGTTTTTCTTTTCAAATTAAAAGCTCCATCGCTAATAAAAAATAGCCACACATTATCTTCACTACAGTCCAGCGTCTATGTACAGTTTCTCCATCAGTGTTAGGACATATGTCCCTGCGCATTGGGTCACAATAGCATCCTTCACGTAATTTTCATATTCAATAGTTTGATTAGAAGTATGATTTTTCTCGTCATGCAACCTTCAGCATGTCAAAACATCATTGGACATCCACGCTAATATTTAATATAAGCAGGTTGACGGTCTCAAGTTGATTTGATGTGTTTGGGAACTAGTTGATTTTCATAAAATAATACTGAGTATGGTAATTCACCAAGTTTATTAAGAAAAGAGCTTGGGGTTTAAAAAAAACACAAAAATGAGTAAAGAAAGTTTGTTTTTTGTATGTGTGTCCCGTTTTTTTTTCTTTGACTTTATTTTTGTAGAATGTCCAATGTGCTCCAAACTAATTATAATCTTTATTATGACATTGGTGCATTATTATTACAGTGATTATGGCAGTTATTCCAATCATAAATATTATTAATAAACATTTCTTTACTCAATGGATTTTAGCTTTTATTGTTGTGAATGTGTTGAAATTTACAAATGAATTAGGGCGGCAATCATTCTGGTGGATTGAAGAAACAGCGCCGTCAAGAGGTGAGGAATTACGGGAATTGTCTTCACCAACAATTCTGTAATATTGAGCTATTGAAAGAAAAGACGTACTGTACCCCATATGTATTTTTATTTTTATTTTTGGAAAGGAATTGCTACAACGCCGAAAGAGAGGCCAACCTTGACGAGTGGGATTTTTCATTCTCAAGTAATTAGCTGCATAGATACTAATCACGTGCGTTGTTAACCTGAACTTTAAAACATTTGAATAGGTTGAAAGTAAGACCTTGGATCCTTAAAGTAAGCCCAGAAATAACAAATTCTAAAGAATATGTAAACAATGTGTGTCAATGAAAAGGTTTCTTCACCTTCTTTGAATGTGTCGGATGTTTTGCTTCTCATCCAAGAGGCTTCGTCAGCGAACTAAAATGTTGCTGGTAGCACTGGCTCTCTGCTATGATAGGTCCCTGTCCTAAGGTTGGGGGGAGAAGAGGACTATTTCCTGAGGCTACACTGATTACTTCTATTGTCCTGACTGATTATGGTCTACAACTGGCCTGATTGCCCCATTTGTGTGGTATCATCTCATCAGCATAACTAGGCCTATGCAGAAAATGACAAAGTGACTGATGTAGGACTACTAATAACAAACACAACTGATTTTGGCAAGGGGTGAAAATGGGGTTAAATTATGTAATCCGCATTACCGAAAGCTAATACAGAGAAGATGGATTGGTAACCAATTCTCATTCTCGTTCCACTTCTAAAGCGCACTGCTTGCACACATCCAAATATCGATCCACTCAGTATATTTCATCATTTCCTTGGATAAAAATGCATCTAAGTCTGGGAAAAATGCAGTTTAGCTAATTTGTAGCTTTTTCTGTCCTATCTTGGGTTTAAATGGTATCAGTCAGAAGGAAAAAATTGTTCGTGGGGGCCACCTGGCTGCTTTGATCCTCTCCTCTTTCATCTAGAACTGCTTCATGTCTCAAAGAAGGTACAGCAAATGTTTCTTTCTTGATGAACTTTTTTTTTCCTCAGCAAGTCGTCCTGCCTTCCTGATATATATATATATTTTTTTTATCACAGCAAGGCAGCTCAATTCCTCGAACTGTAAATATCCTGCACCGGGACATCCCATATATTGAGTTAAATTGGTTTAGCCCACTCTGTGACCTCCCTTGTCTTGTAAATTGACTGCTACTAAAAGTCTGTAATGGTCAGAGTATGGGTGAGCGTGATCCCTGCACACCCAGAGTCCGGAAGAATGATGGATATTTTTTTTTTTTAACGTCGAGAGATTTTAGGGTGCAATGGCAGCAAATATGCATGCTTTTTTTGGTGTGTTATTTATTTTTTGACTTTATAGCCTTTTCATGTTGTCATTGCAGGGGCATAAATGTTGCACTGTGAAGACTACCATAGTCCATCCAATGGATGGGTGTGTAAATGTGCTTAGTTAAAACATTCCCATTCAACCGTGTAGAATTAAACGCTTTAAAAAGAAAACGTTGACGGTATCATAGTTGCTTCGGAGTTATCTAGAGCGTGCACGCGGACAATAATTGTCGTTGCTCTAGTAAAGCCAAGACCCACCGTGTACTGTTCTCGTCTTTCATAATAAAGACAGAAGAAAACATCTCATGTTTAACCATAAAGCTTATCGTCTTTTGGTACATCACCAAGATGTTTATGGGTGGTATGAGGTGGAGTAGGCCAAAGCATTAATACTACTCAGTGGTGCGGTAAATTAATTTTGGAATTGCTTTCTCGACGTTTGAACAAAATTGTTGCGTTGAAAAGTGGGGGGGAGGAGAAGGGGAACAGAGGGGAGGTTTTTAATTACCAAGGGTAATTCATTCCACAAAATAAATCCCAGCTGAATTGGTCTGAGTTCTGTCAGCCACCTTGTGTGGGGGTGATTAAAAGGAGTCACGTGTGCCGTTCGAGATCAGTCATAAACACCACCCCATGCTTTGATCCTCTTTCAGCTAGAACTGCTTCATGTCACATAGAGGGTACAGCGGGTGCTGAAGAATGAATGACTCTCTGTGTCTTTGTGTTGTTATATTTGTTATTTAGTTTTTTTTCTTTTTTTTGACTTCAACATGGTGCCGCGAGAGTGGCTGCCTTTCCAGCAGCTCCTGTATTTTGTTTTTCTACTTCTTTCTTTCCTTTCCTCTTCCTGTCATAACTTTGCTGTTGTGTTACTTCCGGGTAGAGTGAACGCTGGTGAAAATGGCTGCCGCTCACCCGCATAAATAAAAAGTTATTATACCGTGACCGAGGGTTTTGATAGGCGCTTAGAAATTTAATGGATTATTATTATTATTATTATTATTATTATTATTATTATTATTATTATTATGTATTCCTAAAACTCAATATTCTGTGGGTCCTGGAATTCAAGTGACAATGACAAAAACCATGGCACTGGAGTGGACACATTTTTGCACGTATGGCGGTGAATGCAACAATAAGATTGACACAAAATCCACCTTTGCCATTTTACAGTTTGCTAAATCCCACACAAATAGCACCACAAACAATTCCCTAGCAAATTAAATTAGCCCTTTTTTGCTCTAGTAGTCATGATTCTAGTAGTCATAATTCGGACACAACGTAATTGAATCGCAATTATTTTGGAATGTGTTATTTGGCGAGGTTTATGGAATTTAAAAGTTTATTTTATGATTTTCATGCATTTTCCAACCCGCTCGCTGCCTTGACAGCATTTTTTTTATTAGCATTCTTTAAGTCACCCAAACTCCAATGAGTGATCTTGAGATAATTGCCTTTGTGTGTGTTTGGGTGTATACTTCAATGACACTGGGTGTTTTTTTTTTTTTAATATATCACAGGGACTCTGAGCTTAATTCACTAGTGTGTGAATGTCTTTGTGCCAAGTTAATCGCTTACGGTGGGCTGGGATAGCTGCATGCCCTTGACACGTGTTTGACAAGAGCTCAATGTGTAAATCCATTAATTACCGCCTTTGCGTCTCCTACTGCGGGAGTTAGAACTGTAAAAAGCAGCTTTGGGAATAGCCAGGGCATTGTTGGGTTTACTCGAGCAGTTTGGGTTGATGACCGGTGAGGATAGGAAATTGAAAAGGATAGCACCTTGACAGATGGCGGCCCCCTCTGCGGCATCGTTGAAAAGGGCCAGAAATTGGACTAAAGCGGCTAAACACGTTCTCTTTTGTCCGATATACTGCGACGCATGGTTGCACACACACACACACAAACACAAACAAACATAGTCTCGACGTTTTAGTGATATCTGCGAGCGATTGTGTTCCTTGGAGGGAAGACCCTCGGAGAAAGATAAATTCATTCCTCCAAATTAGACCTTATTGGTTTGGGCCTTACCGGCGCAGAGGTGTGGATGTGTGCGCTGTTTTAATTGAGGTTTTCTGTCAATGTGTTTAAAAGATGTCAATGTATGTTCGGTGCCTTTGTTTTTTGTTGTAAGCTACTTTTAGTTTTCTCCACTATGCTTCTGAATATCAAGAACTGCAATAACTGAACTGCATGACTTGTTTTTCTACTTCTTTCTTTCCTTTCCTCTTCCTTTCATAACTTTGCTGCTGCGCGAATGGCTGCCGCTGCTCACCCGCACAAAAAAAATCCTGTGACTTGAAAGTGTCCTTGAGAGTTTTGACAGGCGCTTAGAAATTAAATGTATTATTATTATTATTATTATTATTATTATTATTATTATTATTATTATTATTGAGGAGCCCGCGATGAGAAGAGCGCCAATGCGTATGTGGAACTGCCGCGGCTTGGAATTGAAGCGGATTTACATTGGACAGGAGATGTGAAACAATTTTTTTTTTTGTCAATGGATGCTATAGCTTTTTTTTTTTGCTTTCAACATTTAGCAGATGTGCACATTTCACCGTGACGTCCCTGATCCATTGGTGAAAAGGATGAACTGCTTCATGCAACAAAAAGGTGCAGAAAGTGCTTAAGATTGAATGAGTGTCTGTGTCTTTTGCGTTGTGTCACATTATTTGTTATTCAGGTTGTTGTTTTTTTCTTCTTATGTCTTCAAGATGAAGTTTTTCTACTTCTTTATTTCCTTTCCTCTTACTTTCATCACTTTGCTGCTGTAAAATGTGCTTGTAGGTGTAGGTTACATTAAGTTGCCTTGCTTATAAGACATCTTGCCTGGCTTTAAACTTTGGATGTCACCCATGACGCCATTTTTGTGGTTGTCCTCTTCATTTTGATGCCATTTTTCTCAGCCGTAGACACACTTTGTTTGATACAACCGACCAATGTTTAACATGACTTAGTGCTCGGTTCATTTGGACGAATTTACACCAGTGGGTGAACTGAGATTCTGGAATTTGGGGGCGGGGACATCACATGGTGTTCTGTTCCTTTTCAATGAATTATACATAGTATAACATTGAAGAGCAAATAAAAGAATGTGAAGTGGGATGATGTCTCATTGGCTTAAACACCATAAAGCATTTACTGTCTGCGTTTTTGTTAGAGTACTAATAAACACATTTTCTGTAGGGGGTAGGAAAAAACAGAATAATGACGCAGCGGGGATGCATAAAGGAATGTTGACACCACTTATAGCCTATTTCGGTGTGTATTTTATGTGCGTTTAGACGACAAAATGGGCCTTTATTTTCAGCAGAAGCCAGATGTTGACGTCCTTTTGGACTACTCACTTCCCAGACCGCTTTCATGTGCCTGTTATACTTTATTAATTAAAAAACATTTTTTTTCCTCCTCTATTGCCCATCCTCCCTGCTGTCCTCTTTTGTAATTAAATGTTCAAAAAAACGACCCCGGTGTGTGTTTGTCAGTGTGACGTGCACACACACACACACAAAAAAATAATTTTAAAAAACATGCAGCAGATGCTTGTGTTGTCAAGGCTACAAATTCAATGACAGAATAATTACGAAAATCGTCCGGGTGCTGAAAACGCTACATGATGTGATGTCATTCAGCAGATAAAACAAATTTCACATTTTTAAATCAAGCTGTGGAACATTTTCAGCATAGAGGACTTTTCCAAACATTGAAAAACATAGAAAACTAATCATTTGTTTTAAAATACCAGCATCTGTGTCGACATGGCCTTTTAACTTTACTGTCTTTAATGCATAAGATGATGTCGTCGATGCCATGTGTGTGTATATGCCGTGTGTGTTAGCATAAAAGAAAACATAGATACAGGGCTACCCAGTATAAATATTTGCAGAAAGAAATGAGGTGCATGGAACAAGGCAAACCGCTAGAATATTAACTAGTGACACAGAACGAGGCTGTCAGTCATGACTTTCTCCGACATCAACTTCCTTCTATCTTTTTTTTTTTTTTTTTTTGTCCTGCGCACTCGCACACCTTTCTTTGTTACTTCCTTCAGTGTCACCTCAGCCGCTTCATTCTTCTGATTTTCCACCAAGATCTATTTCTCTTGATTCTCGTATCCTAACCTTTCGCATTAATCTTAATGTAAGTCTTGACAGGAAGCAACTTTTAATCATTTCTACATGTTTTTTTTTTGTCATTATTATGGTACACCCACCCCACCTCCCCTAGAGATAAAACTACGGAATTGTGTCACAGATGAGAAAGAGAAAGGAATATACAGAATGTATTAATGTTTCATGTAACCCCAGTGCAGAAAAAAGTACTTGATGATTATTTTATATTGTCACTGCTTTATTTGTGTGCTTTTTCTTTCACTTTTTTATATACATATATATTTTTTTGTATCTAATGTCAAGGAATTGGTCAACGGCAATTGCCACACTGACAACCGCCGTCAATATGTCACATTTGTCAAGACAGATGTGACACATTGACATGCTATTTGTTTTTTGTTACCTTGTTACGTGCTGTCGGTGACAGGTGACATCTGCCAAAAAAATTGGAGTTTTTTTCGGGCCTTTTTGGGGGGACCTATGGGGGTAGCGGATGGTGAATTTTCAGGTCAAGCAAGAGCATGGGAAATTTACTTGCTGGGTTTAAAAAGATGCAAACTGAAATGACTACGATTGTTGGACTTCTTTTTGATGTCCTTGTATCAGATTCATAAGATCATTTATGATGGCCTGTGATTTTGATTGACCCATTTTCTCATTTAAAATGGATCTGTATTTCTTTTAAATCAACTACTTTGTTGTTCTCGTTATTTTGCGCAAGAAATAGTTTCCCTCTGATTGATAGCTCCTGATATGTGGCTATTTATCTCTTCATTTTATGGTATATACATGGGCGTGGTTTTAAGAATTCAAATCTGTTTTGACATTGATTCTTTTCTTTGTAATATCATTGATCCAAATGTATAATGGTTTTTTGAAGCTGGGAAAACAACAACAACAACAACACCGTTGTTGTGGCTCCAGAAGTGAGCATCTCAAATTTGCTGACACAGCCACCATAGCCTTATCATTGATTGGCAAGGGTGGAGGATCACAAGGGGCTTAGTTTGCTGAAACTGGGCACACACATACACACTCAATACATCTCATCTGTGGGAGTGTCACATTTGATTCTTCATACATGTCCTGTAAGTGCTTTCAACACCAGCTGTGGGAGTAACGGTGTTTAAAATGCGTTGCATTTTGTTGTGGAGCGGTCAGGAGTAAAGATAAGAAGGTATTGTTGAAACAAATCAATGTAAGCAAAGCAGGTAAATGATGAACTACAGATTGGAAAATGCTGGTTCAGCCTATGGGAAACATCTTCATCCACATGTATGACCAGAGTGGATGAAATCAGTTGAAATGGACAGTCTTGATGTCAATGTATTGAAATTCCAACGTCAGAAAAAAAAAATACAGCAATGTTACATGTTTCCACAAAATGAATGGCTAATTTCGCATTTCAGAATCAGAAAGCCTTTAATAGTCGCACAATGTTGAAATTTCCAATCTGAAGCAGCAAAATTGCTGTTTTTTTAAGTATTCTATGCACAAAATAAAATGTCAGGAGACTGAAATGTACAGCTGGACAAAAAAAGTTTCATAGAAAGGACTGTACATAGTGCAAAGTATAAAATTACGGTATAAAAAAAAAGCATATTTGATATACTGTATGTAACTATTGACTAGACAAAGTGGCTGTGCTATTTACAATGCATGAGTCCAGCTTTTTTTTAAACGTGTCTACTTGAAATGACTCAATTTCCATATGTTTGGAATGTAATTGCAGTTTGTAGATGATTTATTAAATGGGAAAATCCACTTCTTGTAAATTTGAGGGAGAAAGACGGTAGTCTTCAATTTTAAATACCAAATAAACCATCATGAACCAAGACTATTTATGTTTCTATATACCAAAGGTACACAATGCGCTATGAAATATTAATATCTCATTGCGCCGATGTCCCGTGCAGGCTAATTATTTAGAGCAGGCCTCCCATAGGTGTATGTTAATAAATAGACAATGCCGACATATCTGTAGCAGCCCCCCTTCAATGTGCTCAGCGAATTAAAAATTGATATTGCTTGTGGCCTTCACATATAGACGCACGTATACCACGCCTTTATATAGCTGTATTTCCTGAGTACCTACAAACCACTTGGGAATAGGGTGACTGCCTTAAGCCAAAGCACAAGAGAAGGACGGCAAATGGTGTTTTGGAGGAAAATTAATGGCAAAAGACAACTTGGATGAGGTTTATTGGTTATCGTGGTACTGCATTGCAACGTGCATCATACAGATGCATGTTTATTTTACAAAGATAATTTTTTTCAAAGAGGTAGGCAAATACTATACAGTCCCTGAAGCGTTTTTGTTTCCAGAAAATAAGAGGTGAAATCATTTTAACGACGCCTTGCCTCTGCCTTGTATTAAGTAGTCAAGTCTTCCCTCCAGCGGTGTAAAGTTGTCATTGCTTCAAACGGCCGGTTGCACTTTTATATGATTAAGAGATGTGTTAAAGTTGCATGACATCAGCTCAAAAGGTCGTTTGTGATTGTGAAAATAACAAATACATCAACATGTTATCGTATTATTACATACACACAATATCCCCGTAATTTCCACGATTTATGCTTTTCAAAAATAAGTTAATGGGAAAGTGTGACCACATAGAAAACAAAAAAAATAATAATACCTTTGTTGGTGTTATGATTTGGCCAAGAAAATTAAGGTAAATGTAAAAATATGCCCTACCAAAATAAAAGAGAAAATCCAGTTAGTAAGAAAAGTTATGTACATATACACTATTTGCTTTAGTTTGCCAGAGAAAATTATGTAGCCATAAATTTGACACATCATTTCCGAGAAACTATTGTTTGCACCCATACTGCAAGAGAATAATGTCCAAAAATATTCATATATATGATACAAACAAGTATGTTTCAATCTGCCCAAAGCAGAACGACAATACAATTTAACGATTTTATTTCATTTTACCCAAACTGAAAGAAATCTAAGGACTGTCATAAAACAAGTGCAATGCACTCCTTTTATGGTGTTTTTGGTAGACGTTTCATATTTATTGTCATTTTTTTTTTCTCAAAATAAATGACGTTTGGAGTCTGTTCGTTGAAAAGGAGTTTATTATGATACTACAGTGGTTGTTTGTGATACTGTGATACATTGTGTTATTCAACAATATATTGACTTATTTTTGAACAACAAATGCAAAGCTATGCCTCTTACTTTAAAATATGTTTGAATAGAAAAGAGCACTTCCTGGTTATTATTTATTCTCATTACTGTCATTGCTGTGAATAAATGTGGATCATATATTTTGACGATGACATTTTTGATATTTTCCTTATTTCCGTGAGTAAATAGTAAAACTGTAGCATGAAAGCATTTATCCAAATTACGGCTGACTGATAAATGTAAATCAACTAAAATGAGATTAGATGTGAATAAATGGACTCCATTCAACAAAATGGCGCTTGTGTATTACATCCAGTTAAAAAAAAAACTTCTTACAGCTCATCTTGGTGTTTGATGAGATGTCCGTTGAATATGATATAAATATCAAATTCATCACTGAATATTGCATTCTCCCGTTCTCCTTTATACAGTCTGACCCAAACCTGATCGCCTCTCTCAAGCTCCAACATCAAACTTTGACTTTGCATGATGGAGCGATCACTGGGTTGCGCGTAGAGAACCACCATCTCCTTCTTATTGTGCATCACGTGAAGGTAAGTCTCCTTTTGATTCCACGTGTGCACATTCAAACTGAAATAATAAATCCCCGGTACGTAACAGTAAAACTTACCTGAAAACATGTTGAAATGTCCGTAAAGATTTACGATCTCTGTATCGAATGTTAATGTCTGGTAATAGTCGTTAGAGTGCAAACCCTTCTTGCGGGCCACGGAAAAAGCGGCAAAGTAGCTTTTGCAAGGCTCCCCCGGAATCCCCATGCTACCTTTGCTTCCTTTTATCCCCGTAGAACCTGGTGGGCCCATTTGACCGGTTCTGCCGGGTTTACCGTAAGCCCCCCTTCCACCAAGCTCACCTTTCTCACCTATAGGAAGGTATAGTAAGTGGTATATAAGTGATGATAACTGTCATTAAAATTAGTTTATGATTTTTACCTTTCAATATGGTCATGTTGATCTGAGGTATAATCTGGTACTGAGGGTATTGCTGGCCGGCAGACTCTCGCGGGTCGCAGCAGCGCCGACATTCTCTGCTCCTTCATCACATGTCAAACGTCACAATAATCAAACATTGAGTTTATAGCTCATAATTCAGTGTCACAATACAGCAATGTTACTTTCAAATGTGACACTGGTGAGGCACGACTAAATATCACCCCATCAAAGAATATTAGCATGTATTTCAACTTTTGGTTTCAAAAATAAATCCCATTAAAAATAGGATAGCGATAAATAGTATAGACAAATAATTCACTCATTCACTGCCAGACGATGTGCAAAAATGTGTCCATTCCAGTGCCAGGGTTTTTGTCATTGTCACTCGATTTCCTGAACTCACAGAATATTGAGGTTTAGTACTATACATAAAGTTTCAACGCAGCGTAAGAAACCTTAGACTCTCTTCTTTCATCAGAAAAAGAGTGAATTCCTAAATTATATGGGTCTGGAGTTATATGAGCTTGAAATGAGGGTGGCTGTACAAAATACAATGCAATACATACATATTGATTAATATAGCGCTTTACCAATAGATGAATATGTAACAAATTGTTAACATGGAGAAAAGGCAAATGCTGCCCCCTCGTGGATGGGAAAAACCATTGTCAGAGGTCTGGCCAGTGCTTTATCAGCACCCAAACAAGAAAAAAAAATAGGGATTGGCGCTCTACATCATATATTCAATTCCCGAATAAATTCAGTGAATGCAGTGAATGAATGAATATAAAGTCGACTACACTGTATTGTTGCATTGTTGTTACAGGTCAGAGCCCGCGGGGTTCAAGATGGCGGCTCAGGTTATATTCAGACAGCATGTATTCGGTTGGATGAAATGTGCACCTGGGGTCACGATGCTGCTCCGTGTGGTCCCTTCTGATCTCTGGATCTTCCACCCCATGTTTAGTCGGCCGATAAGTCCTGATTGGACAATGCCAGAACAGCATAAACATCCAAACAATGGAAAGCAGCATCTGAAATATAGAAACAAATCAAGAAAGATGGGACTGTTTTGGAAATGTTTAGGCCAGCGGTTGAAAACGTTTTTTTGAAGCTGGGAGCCATTTTTTTTCGAAAGTGATTCTTGCCAAAGGCTACTAATACGGATACAGACTTCTAAAGAGTTCAAATTAATTTCCACAATGAAGGCCTGGTCTATTTACTAGGCCACCATTGTATCTTTTAAAATAAATGGGTTATTATTTATGTTCTTATTATCTGCACCCATGACAATAATAAGACAAAGAAAAATAAGATGATAATAGTTAAAATGTCATCTTCATGGTCATAGCGGCGCATATTCAATGTTGGAGGAATAATATCCCTGGTGCTGCGACATGCTCAGACAAGTTATTCCTTTTGTATGGTATCAACCCGAAAGCTGGGAAAACAAATTCTTAGAAATTAATAGAGCATTTCAAGTCATTCCGTTCGAGACGCCACGGGAAATTCGTACAGATGTTTTATATTTGGGGTTATGTTAGATTTCAGAACATAAGCACACTAGTGTTTACTTCTGTTTCCTCACTCCGCTAACACAAATCAGTACTTTGTTTATTGCAGGATCAAAAGTTATTGGCAAGAGGCAAAATCTTACTTTTGATGCCATCGCACGTTATTTTCCTCTAGGAATGAAAAAAAGAAGAATTTATTTTCCTTCAGATCCTGTCCCACTCTTGTACAAGCAAGGTTCCTTTTCTTGTGTGTTTTTGTGTGTGTGTGTTTTTTTTTTTTTTTTTCGCGCGTATCTTTCTCCTTAGATCACACTTGACTCTTCTAAAACAGAAGGACATACAGTGTCTTCCAGAAAGTCCTGCCCCGAAAAACAAGTGGAGGAGATTGAAAGGGGAGGAGGAACAGTGCTCTGACAGAAGGCGGAATTGGAGGAGGAGCTTTGATGGCTAAAATCCAAAGGTGGAAATAACAAACGCTGGGAAGAAAGTGGAAGACGTGCATAAATGTTAAGGTCAACTAAAAGACTGTGTCCATATGTTCTTATTTTTTTGGCTTTTATTTTGAAAACAAGGGTATTTTCTTTCAAACGTGGTGGTTAATAAGAGTGTTAAAGGAACATTATGAATTATGAGGTGTGCACAGCTGTTGCATATGCTCACATTCATATACAGTGAAACCTCAACTTACAAACGCCTCAATTTACAAACTTTTTTGTCTTACAAACGTCAAATTTATGAAAATTAAACCTTATAATAAGCACTATTTTCATAATACACACCCACCACGGCTGGAGGAGTGATCTTCGGCGGAAGCACACGACCGAACAGCACCAGAGGTTAAGTTACCAACAGTCCTTATGGAAGGTGACTCTCCTTCCATAAGCCATCAACGACCATCAAAAAGGTAAATAAAACTTTATTTTACAGCAGAGTTTATTTCTTTAATTACAGTCGTCATGTAATGCGCCTCTCTTTCCAAACAGCAATTCCCTTTGTCCTTCGACCTCCAACGCCATTCCATCAAGCCATAAATGACCATCACAAATGTAAATAAAGTGACTTTATGATACAATGCAGTGTATTTCTTTCATTACAATACAATATCACATGTATTATATATAGAATAAGGTATGTTGCGTGTAGTTTTAAGGCTTATTTAGTTGAAACGTATATTTTATGAAAACCCGGGAACGGATTATTCCCATTTTAATGGTTTCCTATGGGACATTTTTTTAGATACACACTTTTCGCCTTACACACTCTGTCTGGGAACCAATTAAGTTCGTAAATTGAGGTCTCACTGTAAATACGTACAACAAACATCATAGATGTCACTAAAATATTTGCCGGATTCCAGTTAGGCCTTTAACTTAAGTTCAACACATCACTCACATCTCCATTACTTTGGAAATGCAATTTAAATGGTTCGGATACTCATGGCAACTTTGTCAAAACTACATTTGCTCGCAACAAGCAACAAATACTGCATCACTGAATATCACTGTAATAGGCTGCAGTATGCCAAATTGCCAGTAAGCGGCAGTAGAATACTCTTTCATTTTTAACTGAATGAAATGCAAATTATTATGGGTAAAAAGCCAACGCACTGTATATTTAACAACGGAAAATCAAAACTATGAGACCGATGACTTGGATAGGAGGATTTTTTTTTCAAGTATCAGTCAATTATCTTGAATAAACAGATACTTGCAGGAGACATAAACCGGCTGTGAAAGAGTGGCTAGGTTGACATCACGCGTAACAGTACAGTTTTAAAGTAGTATTGCTACGTGACGGCCCTACATCAGCATATATGCAAAAAACATGATACATGCAATAAATATATTAGAAAATAACAAAAAATGATTTATTTATACGATGTTGGAAATATTGAATTATATTGGTTGATTTGCATAGCTTTAAATCATCTGTTGTCTGATCTGTCCGTTTGAGTTAAAAATGGACTATGAACGGGTCTTTTCTTGAATATCTTTCTTCGTTGTGTTTGAATTATTCCTTGATTAACTCTATCAAATCGCGTTAAAACTTTAATCCGACGGGATTTGAACGCAGCATGTGCACGGCAAGCAGAACGTTGGAGTACACGTGCCAGTGAGTTACCCAATCTGTGGAACAACAACTTGGCCATGTGAGAGCTGCCGAGATCATTTTTCTGATTGGTCCGTCCAGCAACCAATGAGAAAAATCTTACAGCAGCTGACGCACAGTTAGCCAATCAGAAAATACACTACCGAAGGGTGTGGCTCGAGATTTGGGCAGGACCAACATGGGCGTATGTTCTCGCCGATTTTTATACCCATGCATGGCAGGGCGTTTAATAAAACGATTTTAGGAACAAATCCGTCTTGACTCACCATGTTGTTCATGAATGAGTAAGTCTTGCAGACTTGCTTGTTATTTGAATTAAAATGGAACATGTCAAATGTCTGCTGTCTTTTATTGCATTCAAAACAAAGTATTAAATGCAAACCAATACGTGGTTGTTCTTTTTATTTTATCGATTAAATGTAGTGATGTAATTGGTAAATAATAAATAAATACAATGGACCGATATAAGATTCTGGCTAATTTCCATATCTGCCAGCGGTTGCTACGGGAAGTGACGTCACGGACCAACCCGCTTTCACGACGAAGAAAAAAAATTGGTTTACGATTAGACCTGAGCTGGACGGCTACTGCTGAACGATTAAATCCATCCAAATCCTCTCATTTTTTAATTTAAAATGACTCTCCAAAGATAGAGAACACTAACTACGTGTTTCACACTGTCGATTGATACCAAAATTATTGGTCATCGCCTCTCAGACAAGCAGAAAAGGGATGGTGAAATTTGGATTGTACAGAAGAAACCGATCCCGGGGAGAGAAACATTGAGAGGCTTGTTAACCATTTCGGGCAGGTAGTCAGATATATAAAAGGTGGAAGGTTGAGTGGATTTAAGACAAATAAAGCTTAATTTAACCACTGACAAGATGGAACTTCGAGTGGGGAACCGATACAGACTAGGGAGGAAAATCGGAAGTGGATCTTTCGGTGATATCTATTTGGGTAAGTAAGATCTACATAATTGTGTTTTCATCTTACTTGTTAATGTTAAATCTTTTTTTTGTTTTATCCACCCATCGACGTGCTGCGAGCAGTCGTTTCAAGAACTGTCGTCACTGTCGTTGGTCTTAACCTTTGTGTTGAGATCAGCCACTGTTCAGCTAACAGTTCGAGTTCAGATCTAGTTTTTAGTCTCTTTGTGACGCAAAGACAGTGCTCTGCAAACGTGTTGTTGGAAAAAAAAACAATTTGAGTTCAATCAATCGAGTTACTGTTCATTTTGGTATTGCTACCAGGATAGTTTGTCCCCGATGGAATATGTTACGTCAAATGAAATGGACAATCAAGATGACTTCTGGGTTAAGCTTGAGAAGACCCACTCAGAAGTTCCTGTTGTTTATCCGTTGCTACAAGCTTCTCGTTTTCAGTTGGTCGCAGTTACACAATACAACCCCCTCATAACCCGTCACCACGGCGAAGGCCACGGTCTCATCTTTCTAGCTATCTGGAAATGAAAGCAGTTCGTTCGTTGCTCTCGAATTTCTCAGAATCAATATCCACATTTTATAAACGAAGGTTATTTTCTTATCACACAATCGTGGCTTCAGTTGTGTTCGACACTACATTTCAGTGAGCATTAGCATTTCTCTTTCATTGGACTCAAGAGGTCTTTGTCCAAATGCATACATGTCACTGGTTTGTCTCTTTCAAGCCCATCAAATAATTCCCCTTTTACCTTGAGGATGAGCAAATCTAAAAGCAACCGTATTGATTCATCCTTCATTTTGAGCTTTGGCTTAGCTGGAAATGGCATGGCAGCACAACATGTATGACAAAAGATGTCATATTTCAGTATTGATTACACACCCTCACAAGGACTGCGCTGCCTTTGCTCATAGGTTGAGCGCTGACTCCTGCACGTTTACCTGCTATCCAAACAAAAGGACTGCGTGACATGTATTGTAATTTTCCATTTGAATTGTTTGATGGGGAAATGATCATTTCAATGAGTGTATTTACATTGATTGTACATGTTGATGACTATATGTCATATATGTTTTTCCAATTTTAGGCACGGATATTTCTGTAGGCGAAGAGGTTGCCATTAAGTTGGAATGCGTCAAGACCAAGCATCCCCAACTCCACATCGAAAGCAAGATCTACAAAATGATGCAAGGAGGAGGTAAAGTCATAGAACCTTGTTTTCTATCTAAAAAATAAAGATTGAAACAACTCTCTCCTTTTGTTGTTCTCCTAGTGGGTATCCCAACCATCAAATGGTGTGGTGCAGAAGGTGACTACAACGTCATGGTCATGGAGCTGCTGGGGCCTAGCCTGGAAGATCTTTTCAACTTTTGCTCCCGCAAATTTAGCCTCAAGACTGTTCTCCTCCTCGCTGATCAGATGGTGAGACGACTTCTTTGCTTACATTTACTCATTTCGTCAAGATTAGCTTTCCTAAAGCTTCCAGTGAAATGTCAACATAGTTGCTTGTGGATCTTGGCTTTTTTTTTTTTTTTTTTTGCTCTCATGATGCTTTTCCTTTTTGAAGCGATTATTGATACAGTTGCACCCGAACTATCTCAGGTAAACGTTTTCACCCATGCTGTGACCAAAAATTAGTACAACACTATTAAAATAACAGGGCTGTGGATGATTTTTTTTTCCATGACAGACACTGATTGTATCTGCCCTGGCTTTATTATAGGTGCGCCTCCCAAATTCAATGCATTCTTCTTCGGATCACGCTCAAACAAGTTTTAGGATAAATTGTTTTGACAGTTATTGCATAATCAATGCCGCTTGGTAGATAGGTTGTTGTTTTAAGCTTGTTTTTTTAATTTGAGGGTTGCTCCGGCATGATTTAGGAAATAGCAGCTGCCTGTAAATGGTTGGATTCTCTGCCACAGTGCTGAGCCATCAAACATTTTACATGTACTTTAGCGTGCCTTTATTAAACCCCCCACCCTAAAATATTAATGTTAAGTCATCCTTTTTTTCTACAACAGATCAGTCGTATCGAGTACATTCACTCCAAAAACTTCATCCACCGAGATGTGAAACCTGACAACTTTCTAATGGGGCTTGGCAAAAAGGGCAACCTGGTCTACATCATCGATTTTGGCCTAGCCAAAAAATACCGCGACGCCCGCACTCACCAGCACATCCCCTACCGCGAGAACAAGAACTTAACCGGAACTGCAAGATACGCCTCCATCAACACTCATCTGGGGATTGGTACGTAGTCACGCAGTTGCAATATGCTCCTTTTGACATGTTTGTACTTGTCAGGGAGAAAAAAGTAATTGGAAGTTGAACCTTTTTTTTTATCTACAGAGCAGTCAAGGCGTGACGACCTGGAGTCCTTAGGCTACGTTCTTATGTATTTTAATTTGGGCTCCCTTCCTTGGCAAGGCCTCAAGGCTGCTACCAAGAGACAAAAGTATGAACGCATCAGTGAGAAGAAAATGTCCACTCCAATTGAGATCCTATGCAAAGGATACCCATGTGAGTACAATTCTTGAATCATTTTCAATACTTTGTATGTTTTTGTTGTCATTTTTTTATTTAGTTAGTGAATGATTAGGTCTCGGCTAATAGTGATTGTTGTCTTCTGTCGCAGCTGAATTTGCAACCTACCTGAATTTTTGCCGTTCCCTCCGCTTTGACGACAAGCCAGACTACTCGTATCTGCGACAGCTTTTCCGGAACCTTTTTCACAGACAGGGCTTCTCTTACGATTACGTGTTTGACTGGAATATGCTCAAGTTTGTGAGTATGACTTGATCAATTTTTATTGCATGAATACGTTTTGGATACAAAAGGTGTTTTTGCTTCATTTGACGTGTGTGGCAAACACGCAAGTGTCTTTTTGTTCATTTTTTGGATGAAGGAAGAGCAAATGCAGCCGAGATAATAATGCACAACTTTTGTTTTCATTTGAATTTGCTTAGTGAGCATTTTTTTCTCTGTTGTTTTGTAATTTACACTTTTTATTTTAATAGCCAGATGCTACTGATACGCTCTAATTCGTATAGGAGTGGTCCATCGAGGAAAAGGTTTCTTCCACCGTCATTTGTACTTCTTTGGGTGTGTCGGATGTTTCGCTCCTCGTCGGAAGAGCTTCGTCAGTGAACAAAAGTTGTGCTGGTCACTCTGCTATATAGATCTCTAATGGACAGAGGTGACAGAAAACAGTCCTGCGCCCACTGAGACACCACTGTCCATTAGGGATATATATATTTATAGGGCCAGAGTTACCAGCACAACTTTAGTTCACTGACGTAGCTCTTCGATGAGGAGCGAAACGTCGGGCACCTTTGAAGAAGTACAGTGACGACTCAAGAAACCTTTTCCCAGATGCTACTGATGTTAAATAACATCCAACAGTATTATTATTCCAAATTGCGCTCAGGTTAAAGCCCAAGTTTTTTTCCGCGATTGTTCTGACGAACGCCGTTTTGAACAGGGAGCCAACCGAGCGGCGGAAGAGGCGGAGAGAGAGCGCCGCGACCGAGAGGACAGGCTAAGACATGGCAGGAACCCGGCGACCAGAGGGGTCCCCGCTGCACCGGGGAGACCTCGCGGAGGACAAGACGGAGCCCCACCGCTGACACCCACTTCACATACAGGTAATTGAGGCTTCCTCCTCACTCACGCCATTTTAATGGTACTGCGGCGGTTGAGGTTGACCCAAGAATTTACGAGTTTCAAAAGTAGTATCGGGTGTCGGGCAACTGCAACATGGGAATTCCAGAAGCCACGTCGAGCCAGATTAACGCTTCTTGGTACTTGGAAGTGTTGAAATATGCCCCCCCCCCTCTCACTAATCTCCAGCGTCGCCACGTCAAGCATCCGGCATGGAGCGTGAGCGAAAAGTCAGCATGCGACTGCACCGCGGAGCCCCCGTCAACGTCTCCTCTTCGGATCTTACCGGGCGGCAAGACAATTCGCGCATGTCCACCTCACAGGTATAAGACCCTTGACTAGATTCCTGCTCGTTTGCGATTTCAGGCACATCTTTTAGGGGATTCCCTGTTTTTATGTTGCTCGTCCTCAGAATTTTAAGAAAGCAGGGGTGCTTGCTGTGAATCGTGGCACGGGATCGCTGTTGTGTATCCTGCTGATCGCCATGAATCACTTCTGGGTTTAAAAAAAATGAATGCATGTCATGCAAGTGAATTAATTACACATTTCTAAATTCTGCCTGCTACTCTAATGGAGTTGAGATCATAAAGAAGCTCATAAAACGAGTTCCTTCCAAATTTCTTGCGCAGTCGTCGGACCTCGTGTTGAGGTGCCGCTCTTTTTAAACCTGTGTAGCACGTAGTGCGGATCGCTCCATGACGTATTGGACCTTGTCTCTCCCTTCCACCCAACCTCAGAATAGCATTCCCTACGAGCATCACGCCAAGTAGACGCTCGCCACATACTTGTGTGACCGTGTGGCAACATTGGGTGAGTTCCACAGCCCTGTAAAGCACTGGGAATGCATTTATCCATTTTCCAGTTCACCAGTGTACTGCCTTAGAATGATGCTCTTCGTTCCAGCATGTTTTTTTTACCCTCCGCCCCCACCTCACCTTTATCCAAATTTCTAATATTCATTTTGATTTGCAACAAAGAGCAAGCAGATTTTTTTTGGATCAAACCTTACCTCAAGTATGAACGAGGCATCCCGTAAATGCGTGACGTCGAAGTTTGCAGTCATGAGAGCTGGTGTGGATAATGCATCACAGTGTGCACCATAGTCCAAGAATATAACCTCCCCCCTGCCCCCCACACCCAAATTGCCTACTCAGAATACCCTTTTGAAAAGCTTTGCCTTGCTGCTTGCACCATTGGTTTGATGCCTCATACGGCAATGGCACGCATATAATTCACTGCCCCAAAATGGACGCCTTCCATTTTTTTACCCCCCTTACCCACGTTATGGCTTGGTGCAGTGGTGGGCTTCTGATGTTGTTTGTAACCTGCCAAAATCTGCGTCCCTGCATCCCCCTCATTTTTTTATCTGCAATCCAGCCTCACCTGCAATCCAGCCTCACCTGACACTCCTTTTTCCCCCTTTTTTCTTATTTCCTCTAGATGGTGTCAAGCGCATTGCCCGCTGTCCTCCATCCTCTCGCTCCACGATGAGCCAGTGTCACGCAGCCATGCAGTCTAGTCTGCGCCCACTGAGACACAAGACCAGACTCTAAAGTACTATCGCCACTCTGAATTACTACTGCAACAGCTATCACGGGAAGCCAACTTCACTCCGACCAGACCAGCGAATTGGAAGTGCTTTCTTACTGACTGCTCTCAGTACTCTCACCATGTTGACTTTTGTCCCGTTAGGCGACCCACAAGCCACGTCCCCTTATAGGTTTGTTTGTTTTTTTGTGTTGGACTTGAGGACTGTTTTCTGTCCACTTTTGCAGAAGATATCTGGACAAAGCTGCACTGCCGCTCCCCAATCCAATCACCCGTTTATTTTTTTTGAAGCATGTCTAATGACAATGATTGTGTCCAGGGCCAACCTGCCAACATCTTCATTTGTTTTTCTCCAAGTATAATCTACAAACTCTTTCTGTGTCCCACTATATACCCGGTTTGTGTCCTGATGTCTCTAAGTCTTTTCATGCTCATCATTGAAATATTTTCTTTTATATATATCTAAAGGGTGTGTATGAATATACACACACACACACAGCCAGTGAATGTACCAAACATGTTTTGGTATTTCAGACATATGAGGTTTATGTATTCTCCCTTCAGTTTCAATACATTTTTTTTCAGTGTTCAGTGGCCCCTGTTCCCTTTCTTAGAGTCGGACAAAAACAACTGCACTTTTGGAAAGGTGGCGAGAGCTTTATTTGACACTGTTGACCAGATTTCTATTCACTGTGTACAGGTAAAAACGTTTTTTTTTTTCGTCGTCTCCATTGTATTTGTTTTTGAAGCTGTGAAATACTTGCGATGTAGATGTGTAAATATTTTTTTGTCTTTAAGTCCCTCCCTTCTTAGTTTGGGGAAAGTTTGGCTTTAGGAGGCCTTCTGTGGAAAGGTTTAGGCGGCCGTAAGTATGTTGTAGCATCTGCTTGTCGGGTCCTGTCGTCCTCTGCCCCTTTTTGTCACAGAGCAGTGCAGGTCGTGGGCACTGTACTGAATGTGGCCCAGTTTTTTTTTCATATACTTGGCTGTCAGGGGTACTGACTGATTTCTTTTGTCTGTGTGTGGGTATGTTTTTCCCCCTCTATCCCACCCCCCATTTCAAATTTAATTGTCTCGGATGTCTGGCTGTGAGTGGCCATCCGTGTCTGTTGAAATAATGCCCAGCAGTTTGTTTTTTTTTTGCTCTTGAAACTTCTTTAGTCATCGAGTTGAAGAAAAATTAGTCACTGGGCCAGCAATTTTTGTTCTCACGTTTATATTTGCCACTGTATTTGTGTACCTAAATTGTAAATAAATTACCTACTGGTATCTTTTTTTGTGCAGTACCTGTCCGCCGCCGTCTACCTGAAACGTTGGTATGTATGAGCTTATACAAATCCGGTAGTTAAAATGAGATGGCTCAAAAAAGAAGCATAAATAGGACTTGTGGGGAAAAAAAATCAGTGCAGAAAAGATACACACCAAAATCATGTATTTATTATTATCCTACAACACACAGCCAAAATAGATTTCATTGCATGTATGTTGGATTCACAAATGATTTTTAGAGAAAACAGACATCACAACATTCCACGTCACTCCAGTTTTACAACATAATGAAGGACATAACAAAAACGGACATAAATCAAGGTTACTTCACTGCTGAAATGATGAAGGCAAAATCACCAAGCAGCATCGAATCTCCCCTCAAAAATAAAACTACACAAAATGTCAAAAAATTACATTTTGCAGCATGTGCGGTATTAGTGCTTTGCTTTGGGGAATGTTATTGACTTCAGCGTGCCCCTTTGATAGTGTTAAAAAATTAAATACTTGTGATCTCAAAGAATAAAGGGGAACATCACAAAGTGTATATTTGGGATGTTTCCAAAACGTAAAAATAGTTGTGGTCTGTGTTTTTTGAAGAGCACAAGTGGTCCTGTTATTTTGTTGTTGTTGAAGACGACTTCAATGAAAATACAATAATTGCCCTCTACAATTGGTTTGTAAAGCTTCATGGTAGACTTAGTGCTTTTTTTCTGAGCCCTTAGCTCAGATGGGCAATTGATTAAAGTGTGAGGCAGTGCAGTCGTACAAAAACCGCAAACTATTCATAAAAAGTGCATCTTATTAAATGTTCGCGAGGTGGCATGAGCGGAGTAAAAGCAAAATGATTTCGGACAACGGTTCAATCGCATTTCCTGCCCAATGTTCTAACTTTTACTCAATGCTTTGATCATATTTGATGTTTTGGTGTTTCTCTTAAGACTGGTACAGTCTCTTACATTCCATTTTTCATAACGATACTTCAGTATTCTTTGCACTGTCCGTCCGTTCATCATTCCCCCCGCCATTCAAATTGTCAGCTTTCCCGTTAAATCTCCCCTTTTCTTCCTCTTCTTGCGGGCCCTCGATCTCATCGCGGAGACTCCTTTTCTGCGCAGGTGTCATGGCCATTTCTAGCTCTGCCTCCGGATCTTCCTGTTTCCTTGTGATGCACAGGAAGTTCCCCAGGGCGATCACAATAGCTGACAATGTGACCTCGCAGCCAGCCAACAAAAAGACATACATGTACTTGTGAGTGGCATCCAAAAGGCGACCTGGAGGAGAAAAAGTCAGTCTTCATCACTTAAGGTACATCACCATATTATTCTACATTGTGTCAAAATATTTTAAATCTCTGAAAATTAGACCCTTGTGTATTTCACGTCTTATCCCGCCACATGCCCCGCTCTTAAAAAAAGAGGTTTGGCTGTAAAGTGATCTTCAGAGTTTTGAAAGGCGCTTAAAAATGAAAAACATTATTATTATTTATTTGAGTTAAGCCCCCTTCCATTTGAAGAAGTCCTTGTTGACTTTTGACATTGTTTGGCTTACCGTCACCTCCTTTGTCCTCCAAATTTACGAACAACATATGTTCCGAATGGTGGTTCGTAAGGTGAATTTGTTCATAAGTTGAATTTGTTCATAAGTTGAATTCGTTCATAAGTTGAATTCATTCATAGGTTGCTTCAGTGCTATATTTTTTATGGAATGTATGATTAGGCTTATATAAGTATGTTTAAGTCTTGTATCAGTAACCTATATTGGTTTGTACTGAAAAATAATTAAGAAAATATATGTTCTATAAAGATATGTACATGTTCAACTGGAGAGAATACTATATGTTACAACAAAAATGTTCGTATCTACCCTTGTTCGTAACTTGAATGTCCGTAATTAGGGGAGTGTCTGTACATCGATTGATTTACTCTGTGGATTGCGTTCCCGGAAATCAATCCCAAAGTTAAATGAATATTCTGCCCCAGTAAATATATAAGATGAGCTCAACTTAAGTATTGCAAATCATAGTAAAGAGATAATTGGCTTACCGGCTCCAGGAGGGCCCACCAACACAGCGATTGCTTCCATCAACAGCACAAGGCCAATGGCACTTGGAAATTTCTCTGTGCCCACAATAGCCATCAGGACCTCAAACTGTAGAGCTCCCACCATTCCGTATGACATTCCAAAGAAGATACAGAAACCCACCAGACCCCCATAGTTGTCTGCCTAAATTCCGAGACGAGAGATGTTCAAAGATGCCCAACGTCCATTCAATCCCGATCAAAACTCTTTTCTCCTTACCTGTGATCCGATGAGATCGGTGACTCCGTTGAAGATCATTGCAAAACTGAACAGGTAGACACACCTCGGCCGTACCCACTTCATACCTGCAATGATTCCGCACAGCGGACGTGCAAACATATCGACGAATCCAAGAATGGTGAGCAGCAGCGCTGAAGTCGTATCCTCATATCCGAGTCCTTTAGCGTAGTTGACCACAAACACCGGTGGCACGAACAAGCCCAAGACCATAATAGAGGCCGCCACTGTATATATGACGAATCCTCTGTCCCTGAACACACTGAAGTCCAGCAGTTTTTTCTTTGGCTGGAGTTTATTTTCCTCTAGAAGATGGCCATCCTCCAATGCAAGGTCTTTTTTCGGTGGCAAGAGGGGCCTCATGAGGGCACCGCAGGCGCAGCAGTTGAGCAACATCCCCCCAAGGATGAGAAAACCACCTCTCCAGCCATACTGGTACTGAAGAACTTGTCCTAAGGGTGAGAGGCAGCATAGAGCCACGGGGCTTCCTGCGGCTGCCAGGCCGTTGGCCAAAGGTCGCTTCTCACTGAAGTAGCGATTTAGCATGATTAGTGATGGCTGGAAATTCAATGCCAGACCCAAACCTGACGAGACAAAAATAGAGAAGCAGGTGACTCCCTCTGCGATTGATGTAAAATAAGAGGACTGTCATCCAAAAACTGAAATATTTATCATGAATCTGAATCACAATCAATATAGGGTTTTTATGTATTTTCACGTTGGCCAATGATCAAAATGTATCCTTTTATATGGCCATTTTCCCCAAATTGGAAAGTCTTAATTTACTTGTAATTCGCCATTTTCTCCACAAGGTTGTGCTGTTAAGCTGATTGTAAATGAGTCCACTTTGCTGATTACAATGCTTAAAAATCCCTTTTAATAATAATAAAAATAATACATTTAATAGCCTTTTAAATGAAATAAACATTGGGATTTCAATTACTAGTTGTTATAATGTGTTGTCTAAACCACTTTGAGTACTAACAACTAGATAATAAAGTATTTCACTGAGTAATCTATGCACAACAATAAAAGTACAGTACATGAATAATGCGTGTGTTTGGCAACAATCACCAAGATACACTTTTTCATTAAGTCTTGATTCTAATGGTGTTGTGTCATCTGCCTAATCTAGGGCCTCGCGGACATTTTGGTGGAACGCTACCTGTAATGACACCGATGCAAATGTATATGTGGATGATGCTGGTTGCAAAGGAAGCCAGGACCATTCCCAGTGAGGCAAATAGTCCTCCGACCATCATCACCGGTCGGCAGCTGAACTTGTTTACCAAAACGCTGCACAGAGGACCTGGAGGGAACAAAAACAATGAGATCTCACCACTTTCATTGGATTATTATTATATTTTAGTGCAACTCTGTATCACCTGTGCCATAAAGCATTGCAAGCAAAATGGATGATATCCAAGCGGTGTCACTATAGCCAACGTCAAACTCCCTGATTAACTCCTTAAAAAAGACGCTGACGGCCTTGGGGAAGGCATAGGAGAATCCGGTGATGACAAAGCAGCCGACCAACACCGCCCAGCCCCAGCCGCCGTCGGGTGCCTTGACCCCAGTTGGTCCATCGTCCACCACCGCACCCCCCATATTGTTCTCAGATTGATGTGATTGCAGTCAGAAGCTGCAAAAAAAAAAAAACAGCCATTTAAACCAGTGTACACTTCCGTTAAATTGTTCTTAGTCACCGTTGAGTCTAACTTGTTTACAGTGGATCTATTTTTGTAAATGCTTGGAGATTAGAAGCAATCAATAAAGGATGCAAAGATGGGAACATGGCGTCTTTTGTGGGTGATTAACTGATGACAGCTTGCCCAGCCTCCTCACCATAAGTCGCGGTCTTGCAGTATACATGTATTTTTAATCATCTTTGCTTTTTTTGTTTCTCAACCGTTATTTTTGTATTGTTTATATTCATGGCATGTTCAAAAGTCACCATATGTATTTTTTTGTTTTATTTCAGGTTGCATCCAGATGTGAGATCATCATTATTTGCCATTATAGGCCATTTCCAGTTTTTGGAAGCATATAATTCCATTGGCTATGATGTACCCATTGACATTGGAGCAGCTTTCTATGCTGGCTGTCTTTCAAGAAGTTTTATGGTCCTTTACTGCAGGTTAGCCACATTTTATGTTAACACATAGCGCTTTCCAACGTTGAGTAAAAATAATGCTATGCGAATGCAGTGTTCATTTTGAAACATGTTTGAGGACCTAAATTGCACAACATACAAAGATTATGTGGCTATGGACTGCAACTCTTTGTTTGAGGTGTGTTATGAAATGTTCTCGAGCATGTGTTGACACCTGATAGGTCTATGTGTGATGTGTTTTATTATATTCCTGGCTCTGAATAACACATGCCAAAATAAACAAGGTCAAACTCAATCAACATTTTAACATTTTTAGGAGTGGAAAAAAAACATTTTGATAAATGAAGGCAGAGTTAGGTGATTACCTCTCAGCCACTCACTTTATAAGAACATATGTCACGCAAATGTAAAAAAAGGTTATGGTTAAACTGTCAACACAGTTAAAGGACTGTAATTGAGTGACGATGTAACCATAGAAGTTTTCTAACATTGTTGTGCAGAAAAAGACGCAAAAACAAGAATTAATACTTGAACCCTCATCGGACTAAGACAACTGGTGGGTGACGAATATCCCCTCGACGGATTCGGCTCCCTATTTGGTGTTCCTGTCAGCCTTGTGAAATGCGCCATGTGTCGTCATTGCACTGTAAAATGGCGAAACTTGTTTGCGCAATTTCTTGATAGTGACAGCGAAACCAACTGAAAATTCCATCTAAGTATAAGTTTGAGATTTTGCCTCCAAATGGCTGCTTCAAAACAAGAGGATCTTTGCACTAAATAGTGCTTGAGGTGTCATAAATGTATGGACTAAAGTGTAATAATACAAAAGTTGTTTACAAAGGCGACTATGTAATGTTTCTCATTTTACAGATTTATTATTTCATTCTTTATATATATTTTTTGTGAGACATGCACATTCAAGCCATTTTTTGTGCTTCCTTCTTATCAAAAGCAAAGTGTCAGTGACCCCGCCGCAACTCCACCATTCTGTTCTGTGCCAAAGTAATATCAGCACCATTACTAATTTAAGACCCTCTGTAATACGCTGGATACACTCACTCACACACACACACATGCGCGTGGATGGAACATTTCTCATCTCTGACAGTCAGATGAAATAATTTCCAGATGCCAAATGTATTGTGTGTGTTACAGTTAAGAGATTAAAACTATCTACATGTCTGCGTATCAAGGTGAGGGACCACATCGCAACAAATGAATTAACTGAATGAATAAATATGTTGTGTACTTGCTTTCCACATTTTTCCATGATTTATTTATTTGTTTTTTGAGGAATAATATGTTTTCGGTGATTATTTCATCTACTTAATATAACATTGGCCTTTTCTAACGTGACATGACTTGATATTCCTCCATTCCTCTACAATTCATGTGGGGTGGATATTGTATTTTTTTTTTCAGATGGATGACTGGATGGAGACGTGTTCAGGTGATTTTGACTAATTTCGAGTGTACAGACTATTCGGGTATACTCCAGCTGTCTCGTTAAGCGTGATGGAGCACTGTGACGTCAGTGTGATGCTGCCCGGACGAAGCCGGTTGGCGTACGTGAGGAACGCGGCGTCTCTGTCCACTGCATGTTTTTAAATTTCAAATGCTTGAATAATCCTGCCAATTGCGGTTGGTTTCTTATGTTATTCTGATCTTTTCAAAACGCTTTTTTACATTGGAATTGAAATCGTGTTCCACATATGTTATAGAATTTGATGTATAAACAGTCAGTACGAAAATGAATCGTGACTAGTCCAACATATTCGGAATACATTTAAATATGTATATTATCTGTACCTGTTGCATTTGCTACAAATATAGATATATAGGATTTGCCATCGGCAGTTGATATCATCAAGTCGCGTTTAAAGGTCAAATAGAAGTGAAGTGACAAAAAAAAACAGAATCGCACACAGTACCTGGAGTGATGCTGTCTATCGAAGAGCCGCTGAATAGACCATGTGAAACGTGCTGTCGTCACTGGTTTTATAAACGGCGCTACGCGGATGGGACACTCCACTGGGACTTGTGTCACTACAGTTACATCATTAGAGAATGTCCACGCCTTTTTAGGCATATACAAATTATCGCTATTTATTCCAGAAATTTTATTTCCTCATTTCTTGTTGGTATGTGTACTCGCTTACAACGACTCAGAACAAATTGCCTGGTTTAAGGAGGATGGGTGTATTTTGTGTTGATGTATTTATATACATAGTTTTAGCATTTTTACTTTAAGCACACATCTTTCATAGTGAATATAATTGTCGGTCACTAAAACAACTATCTCGGAATAATTTATTGCTGCATCTCTGTCACCGATTTAACGAAGTCGACGTTTCCATAGAAACCAGACCTGCTCAAGAGAACTGAACCATCGACAAACGAATCAGGTGGCCACAGTATGCAATAAATGTCCGTGAATTTAATCTATTTTTTAAATGAATCCAAACGCTGCATTGGCTCAAACGGTGAATAAAATCACGTCGATCACGTAAACCACAGAAATCATTATGCGGTAGACTCCAGCTAGGAACCAATTACGGTTGTGTTTGTGTAGCCAGGGAAGAAATTGTAATCGGACAGTTACCTTGGAAACCATTTAAGTGCATGGAATCACTTTAGAAGTGTCACCTCTGTAGCTTGCAAACATGTTTGCTATCAATATCCACTTTCCCTGCTGAGCACATTTGTGTCATTGACATGTAAGATAGTGTCTTTGAGGATAACAGCGGCGACTTTAAGCACTAAATGGTTACAACAACTTTGTCCAAATCAAATTGAGGATAAAGTGGAAGCTACATGGTGGGGCAACTTGTGACTATTTGTTCTTATTTTTATACTTGACGAGTTTTGATGTATTCCAGTTTGAGAATGCAGGATGCTGGGGACACCCAGGACGGTGGACTGGGACACCTGGAGGTCCTGGTAGCCAATAAAGAGAGGGAGTGGAAGGAGCTCCACACAAGAAGAATTTATCTGTTGGAGGATTCTCTGAAAAAGACAAAGGAGGAGTGTTCTTCTCTTCGGTAACAATTTGAAATTATGCATATCAAATGATTGTTTGTAAGGAATAATTTGTCTATCTTAGTGAATGAAGTGGCTCAATGGCAAACGTTACAGTTGAACAATAGTTTGTGGTTGAACCTTTGAACTCTTGCAGTGTTAAGTCATATTACAAAGGAACCTATTTCCCCACCTCGGCCGTGACAGTCTTGTACCATACAGAGGGACTGGCTTTTATTTGCAATGGTTTTGAAATGTGTCGCTTGGATATCTGCGTCTTAACTCCATACAATGCTGCGTTGATTATCAAGATTAACTGAGAGATTCTGTGTGGAAAAATACATAATTTCAATGGTATGAGGACAATAAATGAAACAATGCAACCACTTTCTGAGGCACAATCTGCTCACCGTAATTGATGTCAACTCTCCCTACGCCGAAAGCAAAAATACTGAGCAATTGAGTCATCGCATACAATACAATGTCAATATGAAACTTGATGGTTTTCACTTGATCATATTCTCTCAAAGGTGCCTTATTATCTTGTATTTATGCTAATTACCACACAATGGCGTCGATAAAATGAGCTTATCCATTGTTGAATGGTACTTTTTTTTCCTTTTTATTGGAAGACATCAAAACCAGAAGCTGAAAGAAGATTTCCAGTACAATCTCTCGATCCTGGATGAACGGGAGAAAGAGCTTGAGCGATATGATGTGATCACTCTCAGGGCTGTGAACGCAGAGCAAACCAGGTAGAACAACAACTTATTTGCTTTGGTCCATGTTGATTCGAGTTACAATTTCATTGGTGTTGCCTTCGTGATGTCAGATGACAAAAAAAAATCTGACTTTTAACCATGTTATTGTTTTTTTGGCAGAGCGTTGTTGACTTTCAATGTCACCAATTACATTTGAGCATGGAACTATGCTGCCATGTTTTTTGGCTCCTGCCCTGACAATCTGCTGTCATTTACAGGCAGGAGGAGCTAAGCCGTCTCCGTCTTCAAGTTGCCGCGTTGGAGGAGAAGCAAGCCAAGGATGCCGAGGCGAGACAGGAGGAGCTGCGTCTCAGCCAGAAGCGAACTGCTCAACAAAGCCAGCAGTTGGAAGAACTCAGACAGTGAGTCTGGTGGAGGAGGGGAATGACGTTGGAAGGAAATTAGTTTGATGTGAATAGTAGCATTCAGCAGGATGTGACACGACTTAACTCATTCACTGCCATTCATAAATGTATTTGGGAATTGAAAATATGACGTAAAGCGCCATTCGTTTTTCGGGTTTTGTTTTTTTCATGCTAGGGTGCCGATAAAGCACTGGCCATGGCCTATGGCAAAGTTTTCCACAAGGGGGCAGCATTTCCCTTTTTTTCATTGTTAGCGCATTGTTCATTGATCAATATGTATGCCTTGCCTTGTATTTTGGACAACCACCCTCATTTCAAGCTCATATAACTCCAGACCCATATCATTTAGGAATTAACTCTTTTTTTTCTGATGAAATAAGATTTCTAACGCTGTATTGAATATTTGTGTGATTCTCAAACCCAATACTCTGTGGCCCCTGGAATTCAATTGACAATGAGAAAAACCCAGGCACTGGAGTGGACACATTTATTCACGTCTGGCAGTGAATGAGTTAAATGTAATTTACGTTTTAACCCATTAATTTATGTATTTATTTGAAAGCAACCCTGAATACCATAGTGAATGCAAAATGGCTGAAATATATGTAGAAAAATCTGCTGAAATAAATGACCAAGCGCATGAACTAAAGACTAACGGGTCCAAGAAAGAAAAATAATTGGGCATTAGAGTGTATGGAAATCTTCAAAGTTTGATACTTCCACCCCCGCTCAATTTTAAAGAAAGATTGATGGTGTTTGGTGGTTGAACTGCAGCCTTGTCAGGAAATGTTGCCTCTTCCTGCACAGTGTGTCCTTGTCGTCTTGGTGCCGTATGTGTGTGTGAGAATGTGTGTCAATGTCTGCGTGTATGCAGACCACACGTCCACATTGACCTCATCAATGCTGATGCAGCCTGCAGGTGGCCTGTGATCGGCGCCGCATTGTTCTTAAAGCTCTTAATGAGTTTTTCCGATCCTCAGCACGTAACAAAGACCCCCCATCCCTACCAAAAACTCGTTTCATCTGAGAACTTCTGGATGTGGGAGGAAATTGGGAAATTCTGTTTCAAGTTGGGGGGGGCAAACGTTCCCTTGAAGGGCCTTGGTGTTCCCGACACTATTGTGACGTCGGGACCCCTTCAACCTGAGATACTGAGATCTAAGGACACAGTGCAGGAAGGTCTCTCAACCACTTGATGTGAAGTTCAAAAGCAGTTTATTCTAACGCCAGAGTCATTAGAGCACATTTTCGTACCACTGTTATGATTGTCTTTTTCAGCCACGTTGCCTCCCGTTGGTGAATAAATAGTCATACAATTCAACAAATCATGATGAAAACAAATATTCTTAACTCCCTCCGTCTGTGTGTGTGTTTGTGTATGTGAATGGAAGATCAATGACGGATACAATTGAAAAACAAATGGAGGAGCACGAGCGGGTGAAATTGGAGGCGCAGCGGAGATTGCGAGAGATGGAGGAAAACCTCACTCGGCAGCAACAGGTAAAAATGCAACATATCTTAGAATTCAGATATGGGTGATTTAGATGATGGAGGGAGCCACGACAGTGGATCAGAACAAATTCGACAAACACAAATGCTATTTTAACCCAAAAAGCACTCTACTGGAGTAACCGCCGTCTGTAAAAAGACTTAAATATTGACACAATATATGCATGAGTACAAACCATAAACTCCCTTGTTTAAAAATTGTCATTCTAAATCTGTAAAAATAAATAAATAGGCCTACTACTTGCGTTGCATTTTTTTCCCTGTTGTTCATGGAAAACATCTCTTTAATATTAGCTAGCATTTTTGAATAAATATAATTAATAATGGAGCACACTGATTCGCTGAAGGGAAAAGCCAAAAGGAAAAGAAGTAATAAAAGTAATAATAATAGTAGTAATAGTAATAATAGTAATAATAATAATACCTAGTTGGAGATTGCCGCTTTACACTCTTCAAATCTGTTTAATCTAGATTGGATTTGATTGGATTAGCATGTATTAGTCTTGCAGTGGAGAAATTTACATGGACTTTTTTTATTAGGTGGACTTTATGTTACACTAGTACAACATGAGTCTGTCTTTTTCAGTGGCGTGATGACATGATCCAGACTTCTGCAAGTCAAACACCAATCATACGCTGTGACCGACAATGTGAACACAACTCTTCCTCATGTTACAGCCACAATGTGCAAGACTGAAATAACTACCCTGACCTTTTACACTGAAACCGCGCTATATTCCGGTAACGTTATGTTCAAGCGCGTGGATATGTGTTGCTCCGGTGTGTTTGTCAGACTTGATCCTCCGTTGTGAGCGTTTAGGATTCTTGTCTGCTCATGTTCATACTTAAATGAGTCAGGGGGAATCTGGTGTTAAACTGGTAGCCATTAAAATGTGATTTACAAATCATCACCATGTTGAATGTCACCAAATACAAATCTGCGGGGACATGTGAAATGATTTATTCGCTTGAATTAAAACGTCACTTGAATTAAAATTTCACTCTGTGCCCATCAGGAGGTGACGGCAACATGCGCCAAACAGCTTCGACAACGGGAGCACGATTTCAATTTAAAACTTGACGAGATGCATGCAGCGCTGCTGTCCAAGGACCTCAAGGTATCACAAACATGAACGCGTTTTGATTCAAAATGTTACCACTAACTACCCTTTGTCGACATGTATGTGTATGATTATTTGTTTCTACAGATAAAGTTGCTGTCGAAAGAGTACGAGACTCAGAATCAAGCTCGAATCCAAGTAACGCAGGCGCTCAAAACATCTGAGGACCTTTGCAAGCAATTAGAAGCCAAATTACAACACAATGTGGATTTGAATAGGGAAGCCATTGCTGTCATGGAGGTTAGGTATGGAGTTATGTAACGGCGTTGTTCATCAACCGGGTGTTATTTATTTGGTTATAAGTTCCCTTGAACTAATTTAATTTGTACACATACGCGCTGGTGTGTGTTCGACATACCTGAAATGTTTTTACTGTCTTCTGCGTAAGGATAAAGGAGCTTGAGGAGAAGTTAAAACAGACGGAGAATAAACTGAAGAAGCAGAAGGATGACCACATTAAGAGGTGAGTCAACAGAAATTCGGTCAATCATTTAGATGTTCCACCAAAAAAAAGACAAAATACCTAGATGAGAATGATTATATTCAGTCTTATAATTGAACAGCATCTGGTGTGAGGGCTATATCAGATATTCTCTCATGTTAGCAAAAAATGGGATTAAAACACACTTGACCCGCCACCATCACACACAGTTAACGTTTCTACGTGTACGAAATTATGTATGTCCAGAAACGAGGACGTGGCCCGGCTTCTGAAAGAGAAGGATGAGGAGCACGAGGCCCAGTGTCAGGCCCACAAAAAACAATTCAAGAGAAAAGAAAAATACATCATCCAATTGAAAAATGACATGGAGATTCAAGCTGCTAAAGCTTCTTTGGCACAAAAAGATATGGCGGTGGCCTTGGAGGAAAAAGATGATGTCATAAAAAGGTAAGGCATAAGATGCGCCTTCTATATAGATCAAAATTGTGATTTATTGGGTGTAGTATTTTCGCTGTTCTGTAAAACACTTTTTTAGGGCTTCAACAATTGTGAAAATTTGATCTAAATAAAGCTGTATTGTATTATATTGCCTTTAACGTTGCTCCTTCTAGTGGATGCATAATGTAACTGCAGCCGCAATTAATAATAATAATAAAAATAATACATTACATTGATAAGCGAGCGCCTTTCAAAACTGTCAAGGACACTCTACAGTCACTATAGCATATATTCTATGTGCTTTATAATGTGGCTTGCCCTATAGAGTATTTGAAAACTGTTTTAAAATAGGCCATTCATTGAATGTCAATCTTATATACCGAATCACCTTTTCGTGTGTGCCAATATGGTACTAATTAGATGTACAGCTACTATATGTGTCTGTGTGTGTACCACAGGCTTCGCACCGAAGTGACTACAGCCCAAAGTGACTGGGAGCGGTACATGAGTCAGACTTCTAATGAGATGGTCGGCAAAAATACGGAGTTGATCACTCTACAGAACCGTATTAACAAACTCCAGGCTGAGTTGGAGAGAAGCAGGGAGGAGACGAACAGGTGAGAAAATTTACACGGCCCAGCATGGATGGATGTGGACATGATTATAAAGGTTGAGAAGTTATGTTTTTTTTGGGGGGAGGGAATAAATAGATCAATGAATGAATGAATGAATTCATTGAAGGTGCGCCTTATAGTCCAGTGCTCCTTATACGTATATGGAAAAAGTTTAAAAATACACCATTCATTGAAGGTGCGCCTTATACTCCCATGCGCCTTATACACAAGAAAATCCGGTACTTTTGATAACTGTGTAGCTTTCATATTGGAATAACCATTCATCTTTTGTCAGATACAAGCAAGATGTGAGCGCTGGTTTAAAAAGAGAGGCAGCTCTACAACAAGCCCGAGTTCAGTTGGAGTTGGAGTGGCAAGAGCGTTGTGACGCCGTCAAGGCTCAACACTACCTGGCTAATGAGCAGCTAATACAAGATTTGACCTTTGCCAGGGACCAGGTCAGTCTTTAGTCATCAAAGAAGACCTTAAATTAAATGTATTTTTTCAAAAAGAGTATTTCCAGTACAATATAAGATCAAAGCATCACCTCTCATTTACTACTTAAGTACTTCTTTGTCGACCATCTACATCTATATTTCAATTCAAGCCAAGTATGTTGTCTATGCTTTTTCTATAATACTTATTTGATATCTTGTTTTATTTGTATTTCATTTTTGTTATTATCTTCATCAGGCACAGGCAGAGCTAAGGGAGAAAGAAAAAGAGTCACATGGCTCGACAGTTTTGCTCCCATCAGTTAAAAAGGACAGTGACAAAGCACAGGTAAGTAAGTAAACATGGCAAATTGGCATTTTTGTGTTTATTATGTTTGTTAAAGTCATTATAAGTGCCTTGCACGCTGGGTCCAAGAGGGCAGTAATTTCATCTGTGCTGTATGTCATGCATATTAGCATATTTGAAAATAAAGCTGACTTGACTTGACTTTGATGTACCTTTTCCTTCAAAAATATCGACTTTTTTTGTTCTGACATTTGAAGCCTTTTTTGGGAATTTTGAGCACAGTATTTTTATGTATTTTTTGTGCTTTCTTCACAAAGATATGTATGTAATCTACTGAAAGCTGCACACTCAGTGTACACGTCACATGAATATTCTATCTTGTTGGCAGCTGACATTAGACCTTGTGCTGCGTCCAATTTTTGGAAATGGCGTTTTCTTAAAGCAACCACCTTGTGAGGTTATGCGATTAATGCCCTTTCAATCTTGACTCTTTGCCTCTCCAAACTGGCAGCTGTTGGCACCATAAGGGAAAATGACACCTTATCAAATAACACTGATAAGGCTAGGTGGTCTCAATGAAAACCATGACATCATTCTTGATGTCACACAAAGTTTTGCAAAGTCAAATAATTGTTGGGATATTAACTTATATTGTATATATATGTTAAGTGCAAAAAAACACGACTCACATACACTGTCGGACTTTGAATGATAGTTTTATGATAGGTACTTGGATCACATGGACTGAATAATACTGTATTACATGCCAACAGGTCCTGGGACCAAAACCAGATGCACAAGCATCAGAGGAGATAAATTCCTTGGTTGAGCAGAACAATTTTTTGCGAGCTGTGGTTTCCCAGATGAGAAAGGAAATGGAGAATCTTGGTCATCTCCTACCACATCAACAGAACAAGGTTCAAGCCTCCGAAGCAACTGCGGCTTCCCCCACAACTGAACCTCTTGCCAAGCATCCGGACACTTCTTCCAACACCATCCCAGCATATTTGTCAGGTCTCTTTCACCAGAAACATAATTGATGATTTGAAAATGTCACCCGAAAGTTCAAGCCACCAATGTAAATATTAATCACACAATGGACTCTTGCAAACAACGCTGACCTTTTTGTTCCTTTTTTTTTTTTTTTGGTTTGTTTCTAGATGACGCTCGGGCTCTGAAGCAGCATGTGGTCGCGCTGAACGCTCGATGTAGACACCTCGAGGAGCAATTAGAAGGTGCGACGGGTCTGACGAACCCAATTGGATCCGCAGGGACTCTTGAAGAGACCGCGGTCCAGACATCAGGGGGCAAACCGCACCCACATGACCAGAGATGTAAGGAAGGTAGTTTTCAATTCAGTTATATTGAGTCAAGGCACAAAATATGACTTGTCGCATCGAAACTCTGTGGTCGAACATCATTTTGCGTCATGCTCTTGTAAGATACGTTAAGCAGATATATTTCACCAAAATTGTTAGCAAACCATGTGAAAAACTATTATTGTAATTATGACAGCAAGGTACACGTTTACGAGTTTAAAGTGGAATGTATTCAAAGCAAAAATAGATATTTGATTTAAAAATATTTCCATTTTTGTCCCCAATCCTTAGTTTTGTGTCAGGACAAGCATGCTGACTCCACTGCTTTGTCGTGCCAAGCGACAAGAGGGCCACATGCAGAACCCGGACATTCCATCATAGGGCATCGCAGCGCTATGGTGCAACAATTCCAAGAAGACAAGCTCTATCTCTTACAGCAGCAACTGGCCTCCGCTCTGATGGCCGGTGCTGCTTCTGGTAATGTTCAGAGTGTTAAAATGAACATTGCGCTGGCACACACCAGGTTGAAGCAGGCAGCATCGTATATCGCCCGACTGAGTAAAGAGAAGCAACAGCTCATACAAATGGGCAACTGTCTTCGTGCCCGGATCACCAACATTGGATCTGAGGGTAAAATAAGAAATGTCATGCTTTTGTTGAGCAACCCTGATTGCGTGTGATGTTTTATGCATTGCAGAGGCAATTGAACAAAACAGAGATTCCGCCACGATTGAACAACATGATCGCCTTTCCACTTTGGAGCAGCTCCAGTATAGACTTACCACACAGGTACTTTCTGGAAGCAATAACTATTCTCTCAATCGATATGGCATGATTTGTCCAGCTGAATACATTTTTATGTTTAATTTTGTTACATTTTTGGAGTTGTTCTCCAGATTACCTATTGTGTCAAGTAAAATTGTAAAAAAAAAAAAAAACGAACTGAGTCCCTTAAAACGTCAAATATTGAAATACATATTATTTTGAATCACTATATGTTCTGTATTTTTACCACAAGAGGGCGAAACGAGTCCACTCAACGCTTTGTGCGTGTGTCCTTATGTCCATCCAGGAGCTTCAGTATGCTGTGAGGCAAATGGCCCGCACTGTTGCCGAACATGCTGCTTCATCAGACAGCAGAAGGCCTCCAATGGAAGGAGACAGCAACCTTTGTCACACAGGGCACAAACCCGTGGATGAGGCTGGGGTAATAGTACACATAGTATACAAAAATGTTATATATAAATGTAGCAAATCAAATAATATTGTATTTGACCTACTATCATTTCCTCAGACATCTAAGATGTCAGATAAAACTCCTATGACTAGTCAGCAACAGAATTCATTGGAGGTAAAGACACAGCCCAGCTCAGGAGAGTCTATACAGTCATTAAAGGAGATTTGGGAAATACTGGACCGTGGACTAAGTTCGTCTGTTTACTCAGAAGGTAATCTTTTCTAAACAAAACCTTGGTTGCATGCCATTTATTTATTGATTGCCCTTCTACAGAATGTAATATTTGAATCTGTTTGAAGATAACCGAACCGAAATTCTTCTAAATGTACGTATGTATATTTTTACCTTTTGCAACATTTTAGGTGATGCAATGAAATGATTTTGTGATGCATCAACACCAAGTGGGACCTAATCATTGTGCAGAACAAAATGCTGACTCCCATTATCAATTATTTTGTAAAATACCAACTTAATGATCATGCAATAAGCAAAACACCTCATTTTTGTATTAAGGTGAAAGCGAGCTGAACAGAAGCAAAGCAGCAAAATCACTCACTGCTGGAGTAATGGTGACGGGGACAAGCGCTCCCATCTATAGTGGTTCCCCAGCTGAGCTGCATCAGAAGGTGAACCCCGCCAAAGTATTGTCAAACATGCCTAAAAATTGCCGGCATGGAGCCCCAGGCAAAATCGGCAAGATCAGGAACTATAATATGAAAGACTGATTCACATTTACCGTACAGTTGTTTGGCTAAGACATTATTATTATTCCCATTGTGTGATCAGTAAATTATTTGCATATTTCATGAGTGAGCTGGGAATCATCATGAAAAATGCTTGGAGTGTGAAACATTAGTAGGAATTATGGTAAGACTATTTGTCCAGTTGCGAATGCCTATATTTTTACTGTTTATAACTCAAAACGTTACTTTTATTTTTTCCTAGAAAAACACACCAAAGGTCCACTCAAACTCATTCTTGTCGTGGGCCACATTTTTAGTTGTCGTTTCCGTTGGAGAGTTACAGTTTATTCCATTATTATTTAAGTTACTGTAATGAAGGTTTTGGTTAAAAAAAAACGCTTCCAGCTTGGGTTTCACGCATGCCATTTTTAGATATACACATTTACAGCAATTTCAGATGTGTTCAGAACATTTTTTTTTATTAAAACCTGTCAAAATAGTATTTTCAGGTATTGACTAAAAGGCAAAATCACGACCCCATCCAAGGTTTCTGCTATTTCAAAAAAAAATGTATGTGTGAATATAACATGATATAAAATAAAAACAAAAGCCTTCCCCTTCAGTCAATTCAGGACGTTTTTGAGTTTTTTTTTCTCTGTGCTGTGCTTATCATATGGGTCAGGAGGAGTTTCCTCCAAAAATCATACGAGCTGAATTTATGAACGAGAGTAACCTCGGGAAATCACGCCAGCATTTCCTGGTACGTCATCAACTGGCGCCGCCTCTTAATCACGCTATCCTTCTTCCTGTTGATTTTGATTGGCTGAATATACACACCCTCGTCATGTCATTGGTCAATTTATTGGTCAAATCCAATACGTGCGTGTCATGCACGCGTGCTCTTGCAGACTTGCCACTGGTAAGTTCATGTTCAATGTCGATTTACGTAATAGCAAACCTTGTTTGACTGATGGCAGAACTGACCGTGACCGGTCAAACATAAACATCGTTTTTTTTGTGGAGGAAACTGCTAACAAGAAGTAACGAAAATAACTCGCTTTCCTACAAAACAAAGCAAATAAAACGTGATGAAACGGCACGTCTTTTATAAGAATAGTTTCGAGGCAATTAATTTCGGTTTAGACACTAGGATTGCATAAACGTTATAATAACATGTCATGCATATTATCATATTTGACAATAAAGCTGACTTTGACATACAATTACTGGAATGCGTTTATTAATTATATTCACCACTCGACATACTCTTTCAGCAGCGAGTGCGATCATTCAAATTATCAAAGAAATCAAAGCATCCTTAACTGAAGTTTGTCTTAAAAAGCACTACTGTCCTAGATGCGAAAGCACGCAGAGTGAATCTGCAATGTATGTTTGAACTCGACTAACCCTGTCATGTCTCCACGTTTTTTCCCGAATCTGAAAAGTGGGGTTGAATGAATTACTCGCTTCTGGCTGGATCCGAGAGCTCATCCTCTTTTCTCATTGGACTGCTCAGCCAGACCAAGCCGTCACCCCATGTGGCGTGGCCGGGCACAATGTGAGACATTTAAAATCACCAGAGGGAAGAAGAAGAAAAAACACTCAAGTGTGGATGCTGCTTTTCACCTCTTTCAGAGTCGACGCAGTACCCCCCGCCCACCGTGGCGCAACTATCGGAATAAACCAGAGAACACATGATCCAGAAGAACCTTAGCATCACATCCAAGCGGTTGTTACTCGTGAATTAAAAGAAAGGAATACGACACAGGTAAACATGCTAACTACGTCTTTGCAAGCGGATTACATCGTCGTACCGTGACTCGGTGTTAAACGTATGGTTGCGTCGTTTTAAATAGACCTTATGTACACATTAACAAACTGCATTTTGCGGAAGGGCGAGCGTGTTAGATGACTAACTATAAAGGCAATTACAGTACTGCACTTCTAACCTCGTGTTTTTAGGCAGAGGGTGATGTCAAGTCGTCATATGATTAACGATTCTAAACTGGTGCACCAAAATTGTGTGTGGCATGTTGTATAGTATGTAACTGATGTGTCTATCATGTAAGGGGGGAGAAAGTGCAGGATCTATCCATCCCCCTGGTTTCCTCTGCTGAAATCACTTTGACAGGAGTTCATGGCTGCATGGTGGAAGTGGGTGAACCGAATAAAGTAACACCAGAGTGCAAAACTTTCCCAAGCGGGCTGAGGAATTCATTGTGTGTGTGCCAAAAGTACAAGGGTGGGCATGAAAATGGCCAAAGCGGCACATTGGCCAGCTTAGTTTTCCAAAAGACTTCAAAGCCATACAAAATAATTGGGCAGCTTTGCCTTCACCAGCCACACAAAGACTCTTGTCTCATATTAGTTTCCTTATTGGCAAATGATTAATACACAATATTCTTAATCCATGAGCAATAAAAAAACGTTTTTGATACAAATTAAGTAAAATCGGATAAGCGGGCCCTCAGCATGGCTCGAGTCACACTAATGTTCCACAGCAGGTTGCCAATAACTGATGTAGAGCATGTTTCTCCTTCCTCACTTGAAGGATCATGTGTTGTTCTCGAACAGGTTGTATGACAAGTATAAACTTGTTTTGCTACTTGATGAGTTCATCCGTCATATATCCACAATGGACTATTTCGTAGACTCAACCTGAGTCATATAGCGTGATATTCCAAAGATGACCTATCCAAAAGCAACCTCATAACAAAGCACAATTTTAAATAAATCAATAGAATACCTAAAATTTGAAAAGACTTTTGTATTTGACTAAACCGCTGGCAACTCTGGTGAGCTGAATCTAAGGATTTACTGTGTGCTTTTTTTCCCCGGTGGCTTTTTTTTTGCCATACATATTTTCAAAGAAACACCAGCTCAATGCTATGTTAAAAAAACATGTTACTTTTCATCCCTGACACAAATATACACATTGTCATGCTTTGAATAAGTATGACATGTCAACTTACTTTCATGTTTGGAAAAACTCGGGACACATTTTAAGAACAAATCACATTTTCACTCTTAAAAACTGACTTTCATGATAGTGACACTTTCACACTGTGATGCCTGATTTTAAAACTAGCTCCTGTGACTCAAGTTATCTTTTCTTGTTTGAGAACCCATTTTTTTGCCGCGTAAAATACTTGATACAGTCAGGGAAGTAAACTAGGACCACATTGGAGGATATGGTTGAGATAAAGGAGTGATAATGAAATACACTAAATTCTTCAGATGTAGACTTAAGTTCTTCATAGCTGTAATCAGAATAGGTTAGAGAAGACGATAAAACACCTCAAAGACTTGTCACGACCATTCTGCTATGTCATGACCAGGCTGTTGTTGTGTTAACCGGGTCACGGTAAGGTTTTATAGCCAAATCTTTCCAATAAATGTTAAGGACAACCGATATCCAAAAGACCTCGGTCGAATGACTTAAAATTTGAAGGAGGTCATTGGCTGATGAGAGCACCTGCTAACACAGAAAAGGATGGCCCAGAAACGAACAACAAAGAGGAAGAAAGACAGACAGACTACGCCCCCACCCTTCCCACACACACATACATTACATCACTGATGTGTACACTAGTCTGCGCAGACTACATTGTCTGCTGAGATTGCTCGTTCATGCGAGCCCCAATTTCCAAACCTGTCAATCAAAGCCAACACAATCAGATATGCTTTTTGGCACAAAACCATCTTCACTTGTGACTGGATACATCGTACCCTTTGGGTTTTTGGTGGGCTTTAAAAAATAGCATATATATATATTTTTTTGCTCGAGTTACATTATTTGTACGATGATATTTGTACAATGATGATACGTTAAAAGCTGCTGGCTGCACTGTGTTCAAATCCAGTGCTAATATTTGTGAACTGTAATACTTGCTGTTCCCTGTTTAATCTGCTACTCCAATGACGTCAAGAAATTAGCAGAAATTGGGCACTTAAATAGCATTTAACAGAGTTCTCTTCTTCTTTTTTGCGTCCGCAGAAATAAATACATTATGGATGAAGTAGTCATTGCTGGCATATCGGGCCGGTTGCCCGAGTCGAACAACCTGGAGGAATTTTGGGAGAACCTCATCAATGGAGTGGACATGGTGACGGAGGACGATCGTAGGTGGACACCAGGTGAGTGCATAAAACGGGACGCTGGCTGAGAAAAGAACCGACTCTGGAAACAGCTCCCAATTTAATTTAATGTAATGTAATTTCTTTTAATTTAATGTCATTTAATGTATTTGTATATGTATTTATTTAGCTGTGTAGCTGATCCCGTTTGTATGATTACACTATGCTATTTTTCATATTTTTATCATGAATAGACTGCCGATAAGACGCTAACTTTCACTTTGTTTTAATTATTTTGTAATTTCAACATTTTAGCCCTCACTTTCCCCCTTAAATGTATAAAACTGATTTCAAACATGTTTTATAGCTTGAGACTGTTGTAAAAAGCAAATGGAACTTTTGAAACTACAATGTTTGTATTTTTTAAGGTCTTTACGGTCTCCCAAAGAGGAACGGTAAACTGAAAGACATCAGCCATTTTGATGCGGCCTTCTTTGGAGTTCATCCCAAACAAGCTAACACCATGGACCCTCAGCTCCGTCTCATGCTGGAGATCGCTTACGAGGCTATTGTTGATGGAGGTAAGGACCCAACTGAACCCTTTACCAGTGAAAATTTCCAGCAAGCTCCTGTATTTTGTTTTTCTACTTCTCTATTTCCTTTTCTCTTCCTTTCATCACTTTGCTGCTTTGAAATGTAAATTTCTCCACTGTGAGACAAATAAAGGCTACTCCCATCCAAAACATGATTATATAGTTTGTTTGCATTGCATAATCTAATTTAAATTCAATCCAAGCATTCTTCATAATGTTGATAAAAATCTGGCGATCACCTTTTGTTACGATGCAGGACTGAACCCCACGACTCTGCGCGGCAGTAAAACGGGCGTCTACATCGGAGTGAGCGGTTCCGAGGCTGGGGAGGCGTTGAGCAGAGACCCAGAGGAGCTTCTTGGCTATAGCATGACCGGTTGTCAGCGTGCCATGTTGGCCAACAGACTCTCCTACTTCTTTGATTTTAACGGTACACCCACAACATGTAATTTGCACAGCTTGAAAACGTCACTTGAGCAAGCCCAGAAAACGGGTGACCTGTGATTGGTCGTCAAAGAGGCCGTATTTACTGTGGTATCATTTTCAGTCGACGGCAAGTGGCAAAGTAGCCGCGCCTATGATGGACAAAAATAAGGAGGATATATTCCACCAAAGCAATAGTAATCAGAACACATCAAACATCCTATCATAAAGATTATTTTTGGTTTTATTTCTCCTACTGCAGGCCCCAGCACAGCGATCGACACAGCCTGCTCCTCCAGCTTACTTGCTTTAGAAAATGCCTTCCAAGCCATCCGCTTGGGTCACTGTGACGCCGCTTTGGTCGGTGGCGTCAACCTACTACTCAAACCAAACACATCAGTGCAGTTCATGAAACTTGGAATGCTCAGTCCTGACGGCACCTGCAAGTCATTTGATTCCTCAGGTAAAAAGAAAAAAACATTCTACGGATTTCGAAATGGAAACGTGCATTCGACGCGATTGTCCATTTTGATATTGTTCTCGTTCTTTTGTCAAGGTAATGGATACTGTCGCTCTGAGGCAGCGGTGGTGGTGTTGTTGACCAAGCGGTCGGCTGCTAAGAGAGTTTATGCCACGGTGTTGAATGCTGGAAACAACACAGATGGATATAAAGAACAGGGTGAGGAGAAAGGGGAATAAACTGTCCTGTTTATTTTTCTACTTATTTGATTTTTCACATTCCTGTTATGATTTCCTCTCGTGGCTCCAAAATTTGCAAGTGATCCCACCAATTTGTCTTATAGGAGTAACGTTTCCTTCCGGTGAGATGCAGCGACGTCTCGTTCATTCTCTCTATCAAGAGGTAAATGTCACACCAGAGCAGGTTGAGTACATTGAAGCCCACGGGACTGGAACAAAGGTCAGTGCATCGGATTCCCTGTTGTGTGTGTGTGTATTTTAAAATCTGCATCGTGATTTGTTTTTGTTTATTTACATACCAAAAACGCAACCTGAATTAACTTCTTGTCTATTCAAAATTGGATCCGCCCTCAAATGTGATGTTTGTGCTTCAAACTTGCAGGTTGGTGACCCACAGGAAGTTGGCGGGATCGTCAGTGTGTTCTGTCAGTCAAATCGAGGACCACTGCTTATTGGGTCTACTAAGTCCAACATGGGCCATCCAGAACCGGCATCGGGGTTGGCTGCCATAGCCAAGGTAAGGGGGGAGGTGATGTTGGTGAAATTAATACATTAATTTGATGTGTTTATCAATTTACATACAGTATTTTGCTTCAGGGTTTGTGATTGTTTTTGTGTCAAAAAAAAATACAGTACAGGTAACATTCGACTTACGACCACGACCTCCAGACCCTATTTTTAAAATCTTAATTCTTTGCTTGGCAAAGCAAACATTTAGCCTCGGAGTCTCTATGCAACATTTTGAATGTATTTTGACTTACGACCGTTTGGTCGGAACAGAACTCGGTCGTAAGTCGGATGTTACCAGTACATGTATATGGATTTCGTTGAACGCATTTAGCATTTCTTAAACAAGTATAAACAAGGCGCAGACTTGGACACATATTGTGTTTGTCAGAATAAAAGCATCAGCAGTCTGCAGCCATCTGACCGTGACTAAGAGTCAAGGGGAATGTTATTCTTAAGTATCGGTATGTATCGCGTCCTATTTATGCGATGCACTTGCAACTCAGTTCCTAATTGCATCTACAACTAATGTCGTTAGCCTCTCATTATCAAAGAAGTGTTATATTGTTAGCACAATGTATGCACACAACGGATACTTATCTGGTGTCCAGTTAAACTTCATACCAAGGGTCACACAGAATCCATGACCGAAACACAGAATAGAAAGTAAAATGATGGTAATAGGAAAGGATGAATAACATCTATGATATTGGATGACAGCTAATAATAATAATAATAATAATAATAATAATAATAACATCACTAAGAATAAGAATACTTCTGATAATAATACATTGTAATTCTAACTGCCCTTCAAAACTCTCAAGGAGACTTTATAGGCACAGGATAAGAACCATTTTTTCTTCTGCGGGTGAGCGGCGGCAGCCAAACGCCCCAGCGATTACTCAATAAAATGGTCATTGGCACAATAACATTCAAATAAAGTAAAACTACTCACCATTTGATGTCAATGCTCTGATCTTACCTTAAAATGGGCATCATTTTCCTTCATTTCTAAATGCTAGCTAGCTTGCTTTATTTGTACGAAATAAATATTGATCTGATGAATAATACAAGACAATCCATCCTTGTTTACGAGGCGCTTTTACTGCAGCTGTTATAAAACTCTGGATAGGTTATTGAATATGCTGTAAAATAACCAAAATGTCTTTATCTCGTGCGTAGGTGTTGCTCTCTCTGGAAAAAGGAGTGTGGGCCCCCAACCTCCACTTCAACAATCCTAACACTGACATTCCTGCCCTCACCGACGGTCGCGTGCAAGTGGTTGACCGGCCGATACCCGTTCGCGGCGGCATTGTCGGCATTAACTCCTTTGGATTTGGAGGTTCTAATGTCCACGTCATCCTTCGTCCCAATGAGAGGAACACTCAAACGCAGGGCGACACCGTCGCAACCACCAGGACGGTCCCTCGATTGCTTCACGCTTGCGGACGGACGGAGGCTGCTGTGAACACGTTGCTTCAAAAAGCAAAGGAAAATAGATTGGATGATAACTTTTTGTCTTTGCTTAATGGAGTATCCGGAAGTCCCGCTTCTGCTATGCCTTATCGAGGCTACGCACTGATTGGTGTAAAGACAGATAGCGCTGAAGTCGGGCAGGTGCATGCCACTCCCAGACCCCTCTGGTACATATGCTCAGGTGAGACACAAATTGATATTCTCATAATTAAAATGTATAAAATCCGATTGACCTGATTGATTGATTGTGGATTGATTTTAATACATTTTTTTGCATTGGGGTGTATTGCAGGCATGGGGACACAGTGGGCGGGAATGGGTCGTAGCCTCATGCAGCTACCAGATTTTAGAAAATCCATCATGCGCTCAGATATGGCCCTGAAGGAAACGGGCCTGGTTGTATCTCAACTTCTCATGGAGGCTGATGAAGCGACTTTTGAAGATACCGTTCATTCCTTTGTTGGTCTCGCTGCCATCCAGGTAGAGGTCCAATATTGTTCTTTTTGTACAGCTCAAATGATGACGTTTTAACACTTGCGCGATCCGTGCCTCACCCTGGTTGCAGGTAGCTCAGATAGACATGCTCACTAAGCTGGGTCTTCAACCCGACGGTATCGTGGGCCATTCGGTGGGAGAGCTAGCTTGTGGCTACGCGGACGGTTCCCTCAGCCAGGAGGAGGCCATCCTGGCTGCATACTGGAGAGGACGTTGCATCAAAGAGGCTAAGCTTCCTCCTGGAGGCATGGCTGCAGTGGGTAAGTAGAGAAGCACTTGTCACACACTCGCTCTTTTTTTGGTCAGAATCTAGTTTTTATGATTGGGATGATATTTGTTTCTATTTATTTGTTGACCTTTCAGGTTTGACCTGGAAGGAGTGTATTGCGCAATGTCCCAAAGGTGTCGTCCCAGCCTGCCATAATGCCGAGGACACGGTCACCATCTCCGGTCCTCAGGTCAGACATCTCCAGGCACCATTTTGTATTGTCTACGTGTGTGTAGGCTCTGTCATCCATCGATGAAAAGGTTTCTTCAGCCGTCATCTTTACTTCTTTGAAAGTGTCATCCGAAGTGCTTCGTCAGTGAACTAAAGTTGTGCTGGGAACTCTGGCCTTATATATATATATATATATATATAGACAGAGATTCTGATTATCAGAGCAGAGGTCTGGCACGGCCACCTCTGTCCATTAGAGATATATAAAGGGCCAGATTTACCAGCACAACTTTACTTCGCTGACGAAGCTCTTCGGATGAGGAGCGAAACATCAGACACCTTCAAAGAAGTACAGATGATGAATTTCGTATTGTCACAAAGGGGAATATGAGATGGTTAAACCGATGTGGTGTGCTCCTTCAATAGGAAGCGGTCAGCAACTTTGTGGCGGAGCTTAAAGAGCAGGGAGTGTTTGCAAAAGAGGTGCGCAGCGCCGGTGTAGCTTTCCATTCATACTACATGGCATCCATCGCTCCAAACCTCTTAGCGGCCCTCAAGAAGGTATTCCTCCAATCACGTATTCCATTTTTTGACTTTTATTTCACAACATGCCGTCAAGTTGCACTATTGGATAAAGATAAATAGTGGATTTAAATAAACGCTTGTTTTGGCCGCAGGTCATAAAGAATCCGAGACGACGTTCATCCCGTTGGGTGAGCACCAGCATCCCTCAGTCGGAATGGGACACTCCTCTGGCGCTTCACAGTTCGGCCGATTATCACGTCAACAACCTCGTGAGCCCCGTGTTGTTCCACGACGGCCTCAGCCTCGTGCCTGACAATGCCGTCGTGGTGGAGATAGCGCCTCATGCTCTTCTTCAGGTGATTGTTTCAGTCATCTTTTTTCTGTTTTCAGACAGATTGGTCATCATGATGCACTGTTTTTGAAACGTAGCATTATTTTTAGTTAGCTCTAATAATCAAATAACTTCTCTCAAGTCCCTCATAGAGATTGCAAATGTATTTTCTGCATAGTTGTTTTATTAATAAAAAAAATAAGCTAAGCAGCAGTAAGTGCGCGGGTGAGTTTTCTATTCAGAAGCTAATTGGATCAAACTGAGAATAAAAATGTGGGAAGGGGCAAAATACCCTATTGTCCTGTCCATCTTCCCTTAGGCCATCCTGAAGCGAACCCTGACCCAATCGTGTACTTCACTTCCCCTCATGAAGAGAGATCATCCCAATAACTTGGATTTTTTTCTCTCAAACATTGGCAAACTTTACCTGAATGGGTCAGTAAATGTCCAGTTCCGCCTAGATTCCATGATGATGGCTCTCTTGGATGTACATTCGGATTATTGACATTCCATTGTTTTTTCTGCATCTTCTTTAGCATCAACGTGGATGTTAACAGTTTGTATGCAGAGGTTAAATACCCTGTGCCAGTTGGCACCCCGATGATTTCTCCGTTGTTAAAGTGGGACCATTCTCAGACATGGGATGTCCCCAAGGCGGAGGATTTCTCCTCTGGCTCTGGATCGAAATCCGCCATTGTCTTCAGTATCAGTATGTCCTCGAAATCTTTCATTTCGGTTGTTTCAGGAAGATGCATGATAAGGTTTTCACTGACTTTTTTTTCTGTGTCCATTTCTAATCGACAGACATAAATCCGGAGTCTCCTGATTATTACCTGATCGGACATTGCATCGATGGCCGTGTCGTTTACCCGGCGACGGGTTACTTGGTGCTGGCCTGGCGTACCTTAGTGAGAAGTCTAGGAGTTGTCATGGATACGACTCCTGTGACCTTTGACGATGTCACCATCCACAGGGCCACAATTCTCCCGAATATGGGTGAGGAGGACAAGTCTGGGGATGCTGTCGTGTGCTATTTCATTTTTGCAATGATTCCACAAAATGAAGCCAAGAAAGAATTTTAAAAAAACATTTTTTTTATTCAGCTATTTTTATTTGTTTTTATTTTTTTTGAACGTCCAACATTGAAAGAGTCAGCGTTTCAGTGACATCTTTGACATTCTGTTCTCGACAGGTGTTGTCCAGCTGGAAGTGCGTTTCATGCCTGCCACGAACAAGTTTGAAGTTTCAGAGAATGGCGACTTGGCTGTCAGTGGTAGGTAGTTTTACATTTTACGAGGAGTTATGATAAACAACAAAAGGGGAGAATTCTCCCATCTGTCCTTTGTAATATGTTAGATTTTTCTTACGATTAACCTGATCAAAAATGTGGATGTACGGTGTTTTTATATACATATTTTGTAAATTTCAGGAAAAATAAGCATCCTCGAGGATGCTGCACTGGATTCCTTCCATCATCAATTGAACCAGGAAGCTCTCAAAAACAGCGAGGACCCCAAACTTCTGGCGCACGACGTATACAAGGAACTGCGACTGCGCGGCTATGAGTATGGCAAGACTTTCCAAGGAATTTTGGAATCAAACCATGCTGGTATGTTTTTGACTACAAAATGTCATTTTTTAAAAATGTTTTTGGTCTTGTTTGCATTGACGGGATGTCGCTAAGGAAGCTGCCAATGTTTTTGTTTTTGTATTGGGTTCAAGATATCAGATCTAGGACTTAGTTACAGCTGCAGCTGTTGTGAAAGCGCTATGTAAATTAGGATGTATTGCATTGTATTTAACTTTCACGGATGACAGTAGACACTACCGCCACCTCTGAAAAATGTTTTTCAGCCTGCGTGTTATCACGAGTGGATCAGAGTGTAAAAACCCAACTGTTGCAAATGTTCTTTCCTCCAGGTGACAAAGGGAAGTTGCAATGGATGGGGAACTGGGTCACCTTTCTGGATACCATGCTGCAGATGATTGTTGTCGGGCTATCCGGACGTAGTCTACGTGTGCCAACCAGGATTCGCTCTGTATGCATTGATCCCACAATCCATATGGAAAAGGTCCACGAGTATGCTGATGGAAAACTAGGTATGTATTTCATGGATATTGATAAGATCTAAATCAGGGGTGTTAAACCCAAACTCACAATTTAAACATCACATTGCAATTTTTTCTCACAAAAATATTCCAATAGCTGTGACAGTCCACCTTAACCGCTACCTTGACAAAATCACCGCCGGCGGAGTACAGATCAGCGGGCTTCACGCGACTGTGGCGCCCCGTCGACAGCAGCAGCAGCATAACCCGCCAACCCTGGAGGAATTCCTGTTTGTTCGCTACGTGGAGATGGAGTGCCTTTCAAACGACATGAAACTTGTGGCGCAGTTGAAGCTTTGCAAAGGTACTCTTCTAAAAACCTTCCTTGAGTTATGAGTTGAGACATGGCATGCATCATGGTGATGTCATGGCGTGCATTTTTTTTGCACTTTAATCTGACGTTTAAAGCCAGTGTTCTAAATCTATAGTTGATTTGAATTTTCTAGATCGTAACCAATTTTTTTGTTTGAATTTTTCAGTAAAATAGGGCAAAAAAGTCATTTAAATAAAACTTAATACAAAGCGACACGTGAGCCTTTTACAGAGTATTGTTTTTTACATCAAATTTGTGTATAATGGGAACAGCTTTGGGCCTTTTTTTTTCTACTCCCCCTGACAAATTTTCATACCTGTCAATTTAGACATTTTCCTTGTATTTGATGTTTTTTTTTTACCATTTCAAATAATATGCGGCATACTTTTATATGGGAAAAAAATCACATTGTGAACCGATCTGACAAAGACGATTTTGGCTCAAATCCAGTTCATCTCAATTGCTCGTAGCTAACGACAATGCTGCCGCCAATCGCTACTATTGTCACGGCAAACCAGCAAAAGTAATCCTCAATCGTGTGTATGGATATAGTGTATTTTTATTGCTGCGTACGGTTGGATTGATAAAAGCAGAACATGCGCGATAAACTGTCTGCATTTCCGCTTATGTTAGCGTTGTTTTGTCATTTCAAATAATGTACGGGATAACTTTTATAAGGGCAGCTATAAGCCAAGGTTGACAGGTATGAAATTTGCTGATTATCCTCCTTGTTTTAGTAATGATTTGACAGTTTTTAGCAAACTGCGCATGTTGATAAAATTGAAGAAAAAATGGCCACAGTCCATTGTCCATGTTGTCTCCATCCAGAATTAATCCACAAACTGCAGCAGAAGATGGCCCCTCACGGACTGAAGCTCTGCATCCCCGGGCTAGATGGAGTATCGGAAAGCTTCGCTCCCAGCCCTGAATCATCTGAGCCTGGCTTAATTCGTTTGCTCACCATGCTGTGTGAACTGGAGCTGAACGGGAACCTGAATTCAGAGCTGGCGCAGACAGTGGAAAACGAAAGGGTGTGTCTGCTGCAAGACAGTCTGCTGCGCGGTCTTCTGGATGGACCATCCCTTAGGCACTGTGTGGACATTGCCATGGAAAACAGCACGCCTGGAAAGATCAAAGTCTTGGAAGTAAGAAATTGAACAAAATAAGTCTGTCGTCAATACATATTGGCAAGTAAAGTTTTAAATGTACGTCTTGCCAGGCACTATCAAGCGATGGTCAGCTCTTCTCCCGTGTAGTCGGATTTCTCAACATCCAACCCATGTTACGTGTGGATTATATTGCTACGGCAACGAATACGGACCTTCTCGCCCCCCACCAAAAGCGCCTGGAGGAACTTGCGGTCACAGCCGCACAGTGGGACCCTCTCTTGGGCCCGGCTCCCGGAGGTTCCATCGGAGCAGCTGACCTGGTGGTGTGTAACCACGCCTGGGGCCCTTTAAGGGTAGACCCTCATCTGCTGGTAACAAATCTAGCTTCTGGAGCCAGGGCAGGAGGATTTGTTCTCCTGCACACGTTGCTTAAGGGGGAGACCCTTGGGGAAACTGTAAGCTTCCTCTCCAGCGTCAACGACGACGCCTGTAAGCAAGGGCTACTCACGCAGGTCAGTGAAGAGGTCACGCTAATCTCCTGATAGCTACATGAGTGTTGTGTGAATCAACAGCATTCCCAAGGATGGTGGTGACATACTAAAGAAGGAAATAACGTGATGTAATCCGTTTCCCTAGACTGAATGGGAGAAAGTGTTTTCTGAAGCTTCCCTCACCCCGGTGGCTGTCAGGACGTCTTTTTGTGGCTCAGCGCTTTTTCTATGTCGCCGGTTGGGTCCCGCCAAACAACCAATTTTCCTCGCTGTTGATAATGCTGACTACAAGTGGGTCGAAACGCTCAAGGTCCGTTCCGCAGTTGGGATTTTCTTAAGCCTACTGGCTCGCCGTGTTTGAAAATGTCATCTATGTCGCTCTTTCGCTAAATGTTTCTTTGTTGATTTTTAAACAGGCGACGCTTGCAGAGTCCTCAGACTCGCCGGTGTGGTTAACTGCTTCTCAGCCCCACTGCGGGATTGTGGGAATGGTCAACTGCCTGCGGCAGGAACCCGGCGGACTACGAATACGGTGTGGCACTGTATAACTGTCTAGAGATGTTCACTCGGACACGTGAAGATTGTCTTTTACTGCCGGCAGGGGACGCAGTTTTCATGAAGCTGCTTTACGCCCAACCTCTGCAGCCCTCTGCCAAGCTATCTATTGAGAGTTTATGCAAATTTAAGTGAAACATTAGTAAAACAGTCTTCTTGATTTGAATACCACGCCCCTGGATGTCCCAGGCACCAACATCCAGAACGTAGACATTTTACCGGGTTGTCTTTCCATAAACTGATAGACTTATAACCTAGCTAATGAGCTCTTCCTGTGAAGGAGTTTACCAGGTCGTAAATTCTGCGCAAGGACAGATCTCCTACCTGAGGATGACAGTTTAACAGGCTGTGTCTGTTCATTTCAGATTGATCTGAGTTTCTGTGCTTCCATTGTGGGCCTTGTGTGCAGCCATATAAGCATACAACAGGATGACAATTTTAAATATGATAACTTCTGTTATGTCTATTCTCTATCAATAAATTAGGACTGAAATTGCCGGTCCTTCATGTAAATAGAGGCCATATTTTCACTGAATGTCACCAACCTACTTTCTTTTCATAACTTAATCTTTTTCAAAAATTTACTATTTTACTATCATGAGTTGAGAGAACAGATCCACTGACTAGAATCTCCTTCCAGGTTGTCACCATGGCGATGAACTTTCAGAATGCACTGACCGTAGACGCTTTCGAGCTACTGTAACCGTAGTTATTAATATTTTTTTGTTTGTGTCATATTTCCCAGATGTGCATTTGTGTCAAATCTAAACGGCTCATCAGAAGCGCGGACGCTCCAGGTTGACGATCCATCCATGCAGGCGGTACTCAAAGGAGATCTTGTCATGAACGTATTCCGAGACGGATGCTGGGGTGTCTTCAGACATCAACTCATAACTCTTGGTACAAGAAAGTGTTTTGTGTGCACATGCAGACATTGCTGAATATTCTGAAGTGATTTTTCTTGATAAGTGAGACATTCAACCTGATTAACGTAAATTATTTTGTCTTTTCTGTTTCAAAGACGGAAACAAAGAGTTAACAGAGCTCGCCTATGTCAACGTATTGACTCGAGGAGACCTTTCGTCACTGACCTGGATTGCCTCGCCGCTCCGCCATTTTGTACCCGGCAACCTGAATGTGCGGCTTTGTCGCGTCTATTACAGTTCGCTCAACTTTCGAGATATAATGCTTGCCACGGGCAAACTGCCACCAGATGCTATTCCAGGTAAATTCCAGTTTTTTTTTCTTTATCACAAAAATGGTTACTACTAACTAAAGAAATGTATGGACCCTCTGTTTCCATAATATTCCCTTGGCGCAGGGGATCTGGCACTGCAGCAGTGCATGCTGGGTATGGAGTTTTCCGGTCGTGATCCCGACGGTCACCGTGTGATGGGTCTTCTGCCAGCTAAAGGCTTGGCGACATGCGTGGATGCTGATAAAAGATTTCTCTGGGATGTCCCCTCTAGCTGGTTCGTGTCAAAATTTGATATGTGTAGGTTGATCAATACATGGGCTGATCATCGTTGTCTTTCTTGATGTGCAGGACTATGGAGCAGGCTGCATCAGTGCCGGTGGTCTACGCCACGGCATACTACTCGCTAGTGGTTCGCGGCAGGTTGCGCCCCGGAGAAAGCGTTCTCATCCATTCGGGATCGGGGGGCGTCGGGCAGGCCGCCATCGCCATTGCCCTGAGCAAAAATTGCAAAGTCTTCACGACAGTTGGTAAGTTGCTCATTGGTGAATGTCAAGTACAGACGCTCCCCAACTTACGAACGAGATACGTTCCAAATGGTCGTTCGTAAGGTGAATGTGTTCGTAAGTTGCTTCAGTGATATATTTTGTATGGAATGTATGTTTAAGGCTTGTATAAGTATGTTAAAGGATTGTAAAAGTAACCTGTATTGGTTTGTACTGAAAAATAAACATTTAATAAAATATATGCTCTATAAAGATATGTACATGTAAGAGAGGGAGAGACACACACATGTACATGTACTTAATAAGATGAATAAAATACATTTTTCAACATACGGTACCCGCAAAAATGTTCGTATGTACCATTGTTCGTAACTTGAATGTTTGTAAGTAGGGGAGTGTCTGTATGTGGTGATTTATTTGCTTTTAAATAATTTTTAAAATATAGGTCGGTGTTTTATAATGTCATAGTTTGAATAACTTATTCAAATTAAATAAACACATTTGTTAAAATGACTTGTTTCATGCGTAATGAATATTCTCATTCGGCAATGCAAATAAATATTTTGGCTTTCGCGTTGCTAGGCTCAGCAGAGAAGCGCGCTTACCTTCAGGAAAGGTTCCCCCAGCTCTCGGATGATTCTTTTGCTAATTCCCGGGACGCTTCTTTTGAACAGCATATCCTTCTTCACACTCGGGGCAAAGGTTTGTGGCATCTTTGATTATTATTATTTTATTTTTTTCGGGCCATCCACTGTGTGTAATTTATATCAATAATCTTTCAGGTGTGAAAGTGGTGTTGAACTCTCTGGCGGAGGAGAAACTGCAAGCTAGTCTTCGCTGTCTTGCACGACATGGACGATTCTTGGAGATAGGCAAATACGACCTTTCCAATAATTCACCTCTTGGTCAGTAAGAAGCCAGATCGCCACTAAAACTGAACCCACATGACGGTAAACTGGTTTTGGTTTCACGAATGGAGTTGCAATGTTCACTTCTCCAGGTATGGCGCTGTTCTTGAAGAATGTGGCATTCCACGGCATTTTGCTGGATGCTCTCTTTGAAGAAGGAAATAGTGAATGGGAGGAAGTGTCACAGCTGCTCCGGGAGGGCATTGCGGAAGGGGTTGTCCAGCCTCTTAAGACAACGGTTTTTGAGAGGGACCAAGTAGAGGAGGCATTTCGATACATGGCCCAAGGAAAACATATTGGCAAGGTTCTTCTGCAGGTTAGTCGCAATTCAGCAAAAATCAACAATTCCGTTTTTTTTAATACAGGCGCTCCCCAACTTACCAATAAGATTCGTTCCAAATTTGAATTCGTTGGTAAGTTGATTCAGTGCTATATTTTGTATGGAATGTATGTTTAAGGCTTATATAAGTATGTTTAAGGCTTGTATAACTAACCTGTATTGGTTTGTACTGAAAAATAAACATTGAATAAAATATATGCTCTATAAAGATATGTACATGTACAACTGGAGAGAATACTACATATGTTACTACAAAAATGTTCGTAACTTGAATGTTCGTAAGTAGGGGAATGTATGTACACCTTGAAATCCCAGATGAATGTGATGGCGTTAAAACATACTTTGACCATTTGGTGTCTCGCACAGGTGTGTCACGAGGAGACATCCGTCCGTCCCGCGTCCCTTTTAACTATCCCGGCCCTCCGTCGTACCTACTGCCTCGCCTCCCACTCGTACATCATCACCGGGGGTCTCGGGGGCTTCGGCCTCGAACTCGCTCAGTGGCTGACTGAAAAGGGTGTCCGCAAGCTGGTGCTCACTTCCAGATCTGGGATCAGGAACGGTAAGGACGGATATGAGAACATGATTTACGTATGATTGAGTCTGGTATTATTATTATTTTGTTATTTATTTGTTGCCAGGTTACCAGGCAAAGCGTGTGAGCGAATGGCAAAGTCAGAATGTGGAGGTGTTGGTCTCGACCAGTGATGTCGGCACACTACAGGGAGCGGAAAAGCTCATCGCTGAGGCCTGCAGGTTGGGTCCAGTCGGTGGGGTCTTCCATCTTGCCATGGTCAGCGTTCTCTTCAGTTTTGACTTAGTGTTTTTTTTAAACACATTGAGAAGTTAAATATTGCTATGAAAAATTAAAAGTGCACCAATACCAACTTGAAATATTAACTCATTCGCTGCCATTCACAAATTTATTTGAAAATTGAAACTATGACGTAGAGCGCCATTCTTGAATTTGTTCAGGTTTCGGTTCTTCGTGCTTAGGTGCCAATAAAGCGCTGGCCAGACCTCTGGCAATGTTTTCCCTTCCACATATTATCACTTTGTTCCAGTGTTAGCTGTTGTTAAAGCGCTATATGAACCAATATGTATGTATTGCATTCTATTTTGGACAGCCACCCTCATTTCAGGCTCATATAACTCCAGACCCATATAACTTGGGAATTAACTTTTTTTCTGATGAAAGAAGATAATCTAAGGTTTCTTACACTGCATTGAATGTTTATGTAGTCCTAAAACTCAATATTCTGTGGTTCCTGGAATACGAGTGACATTGACAAAACATTTTTTGCACGTGTCTGACAGTGAATGAGTTCAATATGTTTGGTATTCTTTTTTTCCAATTTGCAACAACATTGACACAGATTTTTCAATCACAATTGTTTTTTTTTTATCTCCAGGTTTTGAAAGATGGCTTATTGGAGAATCTGACCCCTCAGCAGTTCTTTGATGTCAACAAACCTAAATATGATGGTACCTTGAACCTTGACAAGTAAGTTCTTTTTTTAAATAAGGTGCAAGGAATTGACACGTATTGATCCCCTTACACTCCCTCTCCAGAGTCACAAGAAAATCCTGTCCAGAGCTGTCTTATTTCGTTACATTCTCATCCGTCAGCTGCGGCCGCGGCAATGCCGGCCAAAGTAATTACGGTTACGCCAACTCTGCCATGGAACGCGTGTGTGAGAAGAGACGTCACGATGGCCTTCCTGGACTCGCGGTCCAATGGGGGGCTATTGGGGATGTGGGTGTGGTCCTTGAAAATATGGGTGGGAATGACTCAGTGATTGGCGGCACCCTGCCGCAAAGGATGGCTTCTTGCCTGGATGTGCTCGACCACTTCCTGTGTCAGCGGAGCCCTGTGGTGTCAAGTTTTGTGCTAGCGGAGCGCATTGTGGTCAAGAGTGAAGTGGGAAGCCAGAAGGACTTGGTGGACGCTGTAGCTCACATTCTGGGTAATTTTCGGACACTTTGATTTTGGATCATAAATTTATAGAATGTACCTGAAATGTTTTTTTTTTAGGTTTTGGTTTGATAAATGCGCTGAATTTACCCATACAATCTGATGCATCTCCTTCTTAGGCGTGCGCGATGTCAACAGCCTCAACGCTGATTCCTCATTGGCTGACTTGGGCCTTGACTCGCTTATGGGCGTGGAGGTTCGCCAGACTCTCGAACGAGACTATGATATCGTTATGGCCATGAGGGAAATCCGGCAGCTGACTATCAACAAGCTACGTGAGCTGTCCAATAAGAAGCCGGAAGGATCAAATGGTATCTCGTCTATATTGTCACGTATTTGTGAATTGACGAATGACTGAAGCTTGCAAATTTACTCATTCACTGCCATTCACAAATGACAGAGCGCCATTTTGTTTTTTCTTGTTTGGGTGCCGATAAAGCCATGGCCTCTGGCAATGTTTTTCCCTTCTACAAACGGGCAGCATTTTCCTTTTTTCCATGTTAGTTCTGCTGTTGTTAAAGCGCCATATGAATCCATATGTATGTACAGTATTGCATTGTATTTTGGAAAGCTGCCCTAATTTCAAGCTCATTTAACTCCAAACCCATAAAATTTAGTAATTCGCTTTTTTTCTGATGAAAGAAGAAAGATTTCTTACGCTGCATTGAATGCTTATGTAGCCCTCAAACTCAATATTCTATGGGTCCTGGAAATTTGAGTGACAGTGACACAAACCATGGCACCGGTGTGCACACATTTTTGCACATATCTGGCAGGAAATGAGTTAAAAAGCCGTCATTAAATTTCTCATCTTAAATGTCTCCACGCCACAGTGAAAAAGGACGTTATTCGAACCTTGTCAGAGTCGAGCCTGACGGAGCTCCTCGTCAACCCAGACGGCCCTACGGTGATGACACTCAACGACGTGCAGAACCAGGAGAGGCCGCTTTTCCTCGTGCACCCCATTGAAGGCTCAGTTGCCGCCTTCAAGACACTGGCCTCCAAGATTGACGTGCCTTGCTATGGCTTGCAGTGCACCAAAGGTACTATCTTCTGCTGTTGTTTTAAGGCAACGTATTTTTTTGTATACTTATTTGTATGACTAGACTGACAACAAAAAAATCTATTTATATTCATCACGTTCATAACTTTCCTTTCCCAGCTGCTCCACTGGACAGCATCCAATCTCTAGCAGCGTACTACGTAGATTGCATTCGACGCATCCAACCTGGCGGGCTGTACCGAATCGCCGGCTACTCATTCGGCGCGTGCGTGGCGTTTGAAATGTGTACTCAACTGCAGAACCAGAAACTGCCCGTGGAGAATCTCTTCCTGTTCGACGGATCGCATTCATACGTGGCAGCCTATACGCAGGTGAGAGGTGTAAAATTTAAGGAGTGTTTAACAGCCATTTTCTAAATGTCTTTTTTTTAACTACTGTAAATAAATATGGCATTTTACCAGGGTGTGTCGACTTTTTATATCCACTGTATATTCGTTCATCCGGTGCTAAGAAATTACACTAAATAAATTAATTTATTTACAGAGGTATAGAGCAAAGCTAACACCAGACAAAGAATCTGAGGCTGAAACCGAAGCCTTGTGCGCCTTCATCCAGCAGTTCATGGACACAGAATACAGCAAGGTGAACAACTTTGGCATATAAACACAACCACCTGACACAACACATGGCTGCTTAAGAAAATAATCGTTGTCTCCTGCAGCTTCTAGATGCTCTTCTCCCACTCGCGGACTTGGAGGCTCGCGTCAACGCAGCCGTGGACCTCATCACATCCACCCATAAAAACATCAACAGGGATTTGTTGAGCTTCGCAGCCTCCTCTTTTTATCCCAAGTTGAAGGCAGCCGACAGCTACTTACCCGCTACGAAATACAAGGGCAACGTATTGTTACTGCGCGCCAAAACCAGCAGCGAATACGGACAAACCCTGGGAGCAGACTACAAATTAAGCGAGGTAACAAGCATCAACATGCCGACATTTTTTATCATGCAACATGGTGTCTTACATATAATACCCTGTTTTTTTTATCAAGGTTTGTGACGGCAAAGTATCAGTCCATGTCATTGAGGGCGACCACCACACGTTTTTGGAAGGAGAGGGGGTGGACTCCATCAGCAGCATCATTCACAGCTCGCTAGCTGAGCCAAGAGTTATGGCAAGGGAGGGTTAAAACATACCATTTCGCACGTATTCCAGTTCCACGACGTTCCCCACCTAGAATTTGTTAATTAGGATGTGTACCCAATCACTTTAATTAAGGTAACATCCTAAGTTTTGCACACCATATGTTTACATTTTGTGAAATTTTGCTACATGGATCTAACACATTCCATTTTTCTTTTAAACACCATTGAATTGTAGGAAATACACAACCACCCCACAATCTCATGAAACTGTTATTTGATTGCACTGGGCAAAATATTTGTGCTGTGAACAGATGGACTGAAATGTGCCGTTTTGCATTTTAAGGAATTTAACTGAAAAATGGTCCGATAAACAAGTCACGTTTTAAATCCATATTTTTTAATCTTACTTTAATACACGTATTTTCACACGGTACAGGGTATCGCGGCGATAATCAGATCCAACACAAAAAGTCAGACTAAAAGTGTTTCTTTCTCCATATCTGTCAGTATTATTTTCTAATTTTTTTTTGGTATTTTCAGCAAATATTTTGTTGAATTTGACAGTGAGGTCATTACAGTTGCAGAGCTCACCCCAACTCATGATATAAGAGCTTGTGTGATCTTAACCGATGAGAAGGGGAAATGTACTACATTTTTTTTTCTGGCCAAATACTTTTTCTCTTGAATCCTGTAGGACAAAAAGACCTTTTGTGCTCATGGTACCGTTAACATGCTGTTGGACAGAAATGTATTGCTCTACATAAAACTTCTTACACATCCCAGTAGTTATTTAAGTTTTATGTTACTAACACTGTATGAACCCCTGATGAGTTTAAAGGTACTTTGTATAACCTGCTGACTTTTGCTGTCATACTTTTAACTTTATCATAACATCCACCAGTTTGGTCCCCCCTTGGGCAACGGTCGACCATCTCTGAGACCTGTGATCTGGTCAATGAAGGGTTGGGTCAGGGACAAGGACAAATAACTATTCTTTATGATTAATTATAGTATAATGTGTTTGAGGTGTATCGATGCAGATAATAAATACGTCTAAAAAGATCACAGAATTGTTTTTTTTTTCTTCTGGAAATGTGTGTTATAATTGTGAAGTTTCTATTAATGTGTCAAAGTCCGTGGCATGCCGGAACAAACAGTGGATTCCGGACATATTTTGTTGTTACACCGGAAGTATTGATACACGGAAATATGTTTACCTTCTGGGCAGGTACCACCTGGTAAAGCTGGTTGATGAACTGTCGCCGGCTTTTTAAAATCCACCACACCCCTGGTATTGTTTGGTTGCTTATTTTGGAAGCGAATTAAGTCCTGGCGTGTTGGTATACGATTGGTCGTTGCTTGTTTACCTGTATATCTCCCATTTTAAACATCTCGCTGCTCGAGTGAGTTTGCTTCTTCCCGACACTGTCAATGCTCAAGTGTCCGATTGCTCACAAGAGTTGTTGTCCATTATGTGTCATCTGCAGCTGAGGACATTGATTTTTGTGGCCTGGGTGCTGGGTTACGTCGTCTTTCTGCATTCCATCAGAATGATATGGACTGCTAAATACACGCGAGGTCCACTGGCACGTTCGCTTTTAGTGAACATGGTGACCGCAGGGGAAGGAACAGGCATTGAAACGCAGGAGGTAGGATTTTTTCTCATCATCGGGATGGAAATACGTCATCGTGCGGCTCAGAAAGACACGCCAAGTACTAAACCATGTGTAGTTTGAAAGAACCATGATGTTATCTTTATCCTACTCGTTTCTTTTATTCCAGTGGTACAAATGCTGCCCAGATCTGCTTGGGGAGTCTCTGCGACCACTGTTTGTTGAGAGTCATCTGGATTCCGGCACCAAGGCTTTCATCAAGCGAAGCATTGAGAAATCAAATTGGTTGTTTACACAACTCTATCATTCATTTGTTTCTAGTGTCCTTACCCCTCTGGTGTCACGCACATCCATCAATGGGTGAGTCCGTAAGTCCCATAATTTCATGTGAAACACACTTTTTGACGTGTGTTACCCTCCTGCCCAGGTTTCTGGGTCGCGGGTCCATGTTTGTTTTTTCCGCGGAACAATTCCAGAAGCTTCTCAAGGTCGGGCCAGACTGGAAGGCAGAGAAACTCTTGGACCTCGGAGCCGGTGATGGTGCTGTTACAGAAATCATGAGAAGCCATTTTAGAGAAATTTATGCTACGGAGGTGTCGCCACCGATGAAATGGCACCTGCAGAGGAGGAATTTCAAGTAAGGATTTTGAGTTTTCTTCTTGCACCATTTATCTTCTCTGTTAAATTAGCTGTGTGAATGTGACTGCTTCTTGAAAAATGTAGTTAGAGCACCACTGTGTAAAGATTTTTAATGTGCATTTTAATAAGCATTTTTTTAACTATACCTTGTTTAAAAAATGCATTTCGTGCTATCATTGTGGAAATGAGAGACAATAAAAAAAACTGCCTCTCTTTGCGCTCCATCCACAGATTGATGGGCATCGACGAATGGCAGCGAAGCGGCCAGCAGTACGACGTCATCAGTTGTCTCAACCTGTTGGACCGCTGTGAGGATCCTCTTTATCTTCTGCGGGATATCAGGCGATCGCTTGTTCCCGACACCGGACGCCTCATTCTTGCTGCTGTTCTTCCTTTCCAACCCTACGTGGAAGTTGGTGGGTTACAGACTGGACAGATGACATTTGTACATTTTATTTAAGCATGCAAAGAGATTTTTAAATTGTTGTCAAGTTAGGAAATTTCATGTGATTTTTTTTTTTTCCCTTAATCATCAATTTCAATTTTTCACCATCTTTGTGCAATTTCTTGATAGGTGGGAGATGGCAGCGTCCTCAAGAGCACTTAAAAATACAAGGCAAGACATGGGAGGAGCAAGTCACTAATCTGTCAAATGAAGTCTTCCGAAAATCAGGATTTGAGGTAGAGACTGTGACCCGCTTGCCATACCTCTGCGAAGGGGACATGTACAACGATTATTATGTTCTCGATGATGCCGTTTTTGTTCTTAAGGCGTCAAATTCAACAGAAGACTCCGGTTAGTGAAAAATTAAACTTGGTGTGAGTGTTTACTAATTTTGCCAAAATGAACTTTGAAAAGATGGGTTGAAAGTCAGTCAAAGGACTGATGTATGTTTTTTTTAAAGGGCTGGAAGTGCAGGAATTTTGTTTACGATACCTCGTCATTTGAAAACAGGTCACTTTATTCCCAAACCTCAAAAGGGTGTACATTGTCGGGATCGTACAAATAAGAGCTACATATCGCTATACTTACTATACTGTATTATGTTCTTGTGTGGGAAGTTTTAAAATAGTTTCTTTCCATATCAATGTGAAAAAAATCGGATCTAAATGCACATTTATTGACGTGGTTTAAATGACTGATTTTTATACTGATTTGCATGATGCTAGTAATGAAGGTTCTCTCAAGGAAACTTTTTTTAAACTGTTTTAAAAAAGCACACATTTAAATCTTTGAGTTGTAGAATTCACTTACTCATCATGTACTGATGATTAAAGCAATTTGGGATTAAACTTCAAAATGTGTTGTTAATGCTTCTTTTTTTAATGTAATAAGAATCCACAAAATAGCCAATAAGAAGGTACATACCATTTTGTCGCTGTTGGGCGGAAACGGAATACAAAAATTGTATGGTAAACTTCATTTTTTTTAACAATTAAATGCCCGTGAAATGTCAAAAGTAACCTCACTTTGCGTGACTTGGACTCATGGGACATTTTTGGAAAATATATATTTGCAGGATAAGACTCAATCGTCACGCATAGTTCATTGTGACTTTTCTATTGCTTTTGTGTCATGGTTGAATATTAACTTACTTACTTTTCGTTTGAAATTAAACGCAACGCGCGTGTGCATAAATTATAACTACCAAAACTTCTCTTCTGATTGGTCCAGCCCAGAAGCGGATGCGATGTCCTATTGGCTGGTGTCTTTGTCCCGTCCTCGAGCCACGTCGATCATAAACTCGCCATTTTCCCCTCAATCGTAGCAAGATACGATCACTTTGCAACCTGGGGAAAATATATAAAGCAACGAGACAACCCTAATTTCGTTATTTAAGACTATCTCGTTATTGAAGACAATTTTAGGTCATCGCAGAGTCTTTATTCCCCTGACATCTGCTGGAGCACTCTGAAACATGAACATCTTCAGGCTAACCGGCGATCTGTCTCACTTAGCAGCCATCATCATCTTGCTGCTAAAAATATGGAAAACTCGTTCGTGTGCCGGTAAGTAGTCACATCCCTTAATCATCAACCTTTAGCACTGATAAGTTCATTTCGTGTAGTTCCACCAAATCGATGATGCGCGTATCTGTCGCAACATGCTTTGCAGCTAGTTGTAGCTAACGTGCAAATGTCGCTTGTCACAGGTGTGTCCTGTCCCAAGTTGTTGAACGATTAAAACATGTTTGGCAGCCCAATTGCTGCTCAATTACTTGCAGGATAATTTGGTGTGTGATGAATAAGAGTAGCGATGGTTTTTTCATACATTTTCGTCATGCAACTTTTTTTAGTGGAGCAGGCCGCTTACATTACGATAAAATGTTTACATTTGGTTGATTTTAGACCCAAACCCGAGATAAATGTATGTTGACAAGAGAACGAACTGTTGTCTGATGACTGACAGGTCTTGTCAAAGTTGTCCGGAATTAATCCAGGCGATTTATTGACGTCATTAATGACAACAAAAAATCATTTGGGTGCATTTATGCAACGGATTTTTGGACTCTTGACAGGAATTTCCGGAAAGAGTCAGATCCTGTTTGCCTTGGTCTTCACCACTCGCTACTTGGACCTGCTCACATCCTTCATTTCCTTCTACAATACAACTATGAAGGTGGGATAATTTTTTCATCCTGTTTCAGTAATTGGTGTGTTCCTCAAAGATTTTCAACCCAGTTCTGCTGAGATGCAAAATTAACGCGCCTATGTTGCCCATTCTGTCTTTCAGATCATCTATATCGGATGCGCGTATGCCACCCTATACCTGATCTACATGAAGTTCAAAGCGACGTACGACGGAAACCATGACACGTTCCGAGTGGAGTTTCTTGTCATTCCTATCAGTGGCCTCTCGTTTCTTGTGAATCATGACTTCTCTCCGCTGGAGGTCAGACATTGTACATATATGCAAGCCCTCCAAAGATTACAAAATATATAATGTTGTTTATGGTGTTCCTTTCCTCTGTTCTACCCCAGATCCTGTGGACTTTCTCCATTTATTTGGAATCAGTGGCCATTCTTCCGCAGCTTTTTATGATCAGCAAGACAGGCGAGGCCGAGACTATCACCACACACTACTTGTTCTTCTTGGGCCTCTATAGAGCCTTGTATCTCATCAACTGGATATGGAGGTTCTACTTCGAGGGATTCTTCGATATGATCGCCATTGTTGCAGGGGTGGTGCAAACTATCCTCTACTGCGACTTCTTCTACTTGTATGTCACAAAAGGTGAGTGCTCCCTCTGTCTTTTTATATGGTATGTCATGTTCTTCTTTCCCGTCTCTCATTTGTATAACACACATTTTTAATCTCATTGTAGTGCTCAAAGGGAAAAAACTAAGTTTGCCTGCTTAAGTGCCAAAAAAGAGCCTTTTGGTAGACTGAAGGAGGGGTAACAGGCCGGGCGGAGGAGACGCACGGACAACTTTCACCACCATTCCTTCCTCTTCCCCTCCCGCCACAGTAAGATGCCACCGAGCAAGCAGGAGCGGATTTCTGCATCATGTATTGATACCGCATCAGAATGACTGCAGAAGCTCGCCCCAGGATGATTGGATTTTTTTTTTGTTTAATGCATCTTCCATTAACTTTTTTTTTTGTATAAAGGACAACAAAGTGGTAAATATTTTCTACATGAAAAGTAAAGGTTATCTAGAACTGTTTTGAGATTTTTGTGCATTTATAGTTTCATTTGGCCTTTTATGAAATCCAAACAGCTATAGTGATATATTATTACATTTGGGATGGTATGTTCTAAATGCTCACTGCTTTTATTTTGCTTCTATTTTGAGAGGAAGACATTGCATCCTCCGTAGTTGGTGGAAAAAATGTATTTTATGAGTAAACAGTTTTTAAAATGTGATTTTTACATTTCCAGTGAAGAAAGTAAAAAAGCATGATTGGAATTTATTAACTATTGTTAAAGTGCTTTCACACTTGATCAGTATCTGCTATTTAGTTGTGGTGAATAGATTACTACATGTATTCAACATGTGATAAATCAGTAAGCACTTAGGCTTAATGGCTTTCAGACATCAAACGTACCACTTTTGTGCTATCTTGTTTCTTTTCTAATGAATAACAATTGTCACACTGTTGTGTATGTGATAAGTGTAACTTGGAGCATTATTTTGCTCTTTCAGAACCCTATCGTTTAAGCAGTCAATTCAACTCAAAACTGAAATTACCGGCTGTGTCCACGTGTTGGCAATTCACCACAAATAAAGATGATGAAATCGCTTGTCTTGCAGTTGATACTATTTACTGAGTAAGCAGTAGAAAATCCATCAAGCAGTAGAAAATCCATCATTTTAAAGGGCGGGGTCATAATAAAAGCAACATTTTCAAATATTGACGCATGCGCAGTGATGACGCTCTTCTCATTTCAAAACTAGTCATTCCGCCTTTCGACTGCATCAAAATCAAACTTTAAAAATAATGACGTTTGCAAACAATTTTATCGATTACGAAACATTCTTTTGTGCGTCAACTATGTCGAGGTCTGTTTGTGAGAAGTGGAACCTATGTGTATCCTGTGAAATGCTAGTCGGACACAAAATACCGTAGGACAAAGCTAGCTTGAATGTCGACCGTTAGCTGAGTAGCTTTAGTTTGACAATTGTGGAAATATTTATGTTTTAAATGTCATCCGCAATATACCAACGTTGATCTGGGAATTGTGAGTATTTAGAATCATAAAACCTTAAATGGTCCCACAATGGGGATTGTCAGCACATATGATGTATAATTTTACTCGTTTGCTTTAACTACGAGCTAACGGCCTCGTGTTGATGCGAAATACAGTACCATTTTTAAACACGAATAGTTGAAGGCAAATTGGAAAACTGGCTGCATTTGCTGTCTGGACTCGAAGGGAAATAAATATGAATACAGGTACAGTCATTTTAAATATCTGCACTTGAGTTTTTATTCTTATTCGGTAGGTGGGTGGTTATCTAACGCAATTGGAAAATGAACCTTTTCGCGTTTCATTTAGGTGTGCAACTTCCAATGTCTGCATTGCGACTCCTGATCTCACCAGTTAAGATCGTCTCAGCTGCAATCTGGCAGATCATCGAGCAACGAGTTGTGTCTGATTATGGCATGCTCGAGGATTTTGTTTCCATGGTGACAGACGTTGTGCCAGAGTTGCTTACCAACTGTCAGCGTACCCAACTCGTCCTGGGTCTCAGAGCACAGGTTGGGCAGTCAGTCCAAATTAGAATGCAAGTGCTTAGTAATGTACTTGTAGTAACCGTGAAATCCTAAATTTCATGTCATTCCTTTTGATTCTAGGTGATCCTGGAGTTGTGTCATTTTGAAGGCGAGGCTCATTTACATGATTTAGAGCAACATCTGGATCGGATGAGCATTCTTGTCAAGGTATTAAATTTTGCATGAGACACGAATTTGAGGTCACCTCATTTGAACATCATAAAACAGATATTTTGTTTTATAGAAAGGTTGAATTACTTTCATGGAATTTCACAATGTTTTGCAGAACTGTGCTACAAACGACTATGTTAATCTGTGCTCAAAGTTTGTGGCTTTTGTGAAACACCTACTGAACAATCCTGCTGAGAAGGAACACTTTTTCACTGTAAGTGCTACAAACCTGACATAAAAAAAACTCAGAGTTAAAGCCATGAAAGGGAAATAAAAGCTTTGTTTGAATGCATGGATTTTTTTTTACATATTACTGGTGGCGATGAACAGGCTTTCGCTGAATTTCTGACCAGGACTGTCACATTTTGCATGACAACAAAGACACAATTTCTATTTGTTTTCCTTATAGGAAGTGTTTCCCAAGGAGTTTGGCCCGTCATACGATAAGGCTCTTAGGTCCCTTATGGAGCTCTTTCTTTCCAGACTTCAGACATTTCTTCCTGAGCAAACCTTCCAACAGGTACACACAAGAAAAATAAAATTACAAATACATTCTCGTTATATACATATTTTCCTTCATGTAGGTTGCCACTACGTGCGGTGAGGTGTCCTCTGTTCTGGGCGACTCCTTGAAGACCATGCGTAACTGCGATGCATTCAAAACTCTGCTTCAGTATCACAAATGCCGTGATCTTCTCGGACACAATGGCAAGTATTTTGCATTTCCCTTCATTTGATTGAATTTGATTCCATTTTGCCATTTGAGAACAGCTTGAAGTTACCAAATGCGATTTCTTGTCTTCCTTATGGGTTATATTCTACATTGCCAGGCTGAATATACACCAGATGTTTTTCATGCTACTAACTGAATCATGAATTGAGCGCCAAAATGTTCTCATTTTGTCTTTTGACAGATATTTACTCAGATGACACCTACATCGTGTCTGCTCTCAAGTGCGCCACAGTCAGAGAAAATTTCTCACGGGAGACTCCTGCATGCACATCTTCTCAACACAAAGAAGCTAAAACAACCACGGCAGGGGATCAGGTCACGGAAGAGCTTGATGTAGCTCCCGGAATCGTTGAATGTGCTTCTGAAGAAATCTCACACAATGAAAAGAAAACACCCGATGCGTCTTTAAAGTGTGGACCAAGCACGGAAAGCATTTTGGTAGAAAATAACAACGTTGAGATTGCTGGTAAAAAGGAGAAATCTGTTTCCAATCTGACGGAAGCATCGGTTTTGACATCTCCAGATTTCTCTGATGTTGAAGATAATGGAAGTGAAGAATCCTCCTGGTCTTTCTACTCAGAAGAGGAATCTGAGAGTAGTCCATTGTCCTGGTCCTTTGATGAGGATGACGCCTCTGTCGGGTCACCTCCAAATTTCGTAAATAAGGTCACTCCGCTCAGAAAAAAAGGCAAATTAACCGCAGCTTGCAGCACAAAGCGCCTCGCCAGCCCAAAAAACCCTCCTCCAAAAAAGCCCCGTCAAGTCACCTGCTTCATCTGCAACGAGCAAGTGGGAACCAACCTAAAAATCCACATGAAAACCCATTTTCCAGACTCGCAGTACACGTGCCCGCAATGCAACAGCAGGTTTAAACTCTTCGCATCCCTCAAGAAACATTTGGTCAGAAAATGCTTTGAGCACGCTCAACAACCGGCGGAAACCGAGGCGGACCAGGATTTCTATCAATGCGACAGCTGCGAAAAGGCTTTCAAGAATAGCCGCTCACTGGAAGCCCACAAACAGACCCACGCCGACCTCTACTGCGACGTGTGCAGGAAAGTCTTAAAAGACGCCGCGTCGTTGGAACGACATAAAACCTCCCACACTGCATTTCGGTGTACTCGCTGTGAGCAGACCTTTACCCGTTTTAAACCCTTGCGGAGACATTATCAACATTTCCACAACATCAACAAACCCTTTGAGTGTACCTGCTGCTCCAAAACATTCACCAAACTCGAATATTTGATCAGACACGAATGGAGGGACATCGGTCAGCTGCCGTTAAAGTGCAATATTTGCAACATGAGATTTCGGAGCGATTACGATCTAGTTTCGCATCAACGGGTTCACACAAAGGAGAAACCTTTTCTGTGCGGAGAATGCGGCAAAACCTTCTCCCAGAAGCCCAATCTGCTGCGGCACCATCGCTTCATCCACAGCAAGCATAAAGACGAAAAGAAATACTTTTGCGCCGAGTGCCAGACGTCCTTTAAAGAGAAAGGAGCTCTGCGACAGCACCAGAAGATCAAACACCTCAACGCGGTCATCCGCCGCCATCTTTGCCCGTACTGCGGAAAATCATTCTCCGCGTCATCCATCGCTCGCCATAAATTGATCCACACCGGAGAGCGACCTTTAAAATGCAACGCTCCTAACTGCGACAAGACCTTCATGACAGCTACCGAGAAGAAGAAGCACTATCTCATGCATCATTCCACCGAACGACCGTTCAAATGCGATATTTGCGGAAAGGGCTTCATCACAATCGGGATACGGAATGAGCACATGAAGCTCCATTCGGGCAAGAAGCCCTTTGTATGCGGCATTTGCATCAAGGGGTTCTCAAAGCGCTATAGCTTGAAGAGACACCAGAAACTTGTGCATGAAATTCATCATTAGGATTCCTCAATTTATGACTTCTGGTCCTTGCATATCTAAAGTAAAACTAGCTAACGCTAAATGCTAATTAATGTCTTCATGAACTTTTATTTGTCAGTTTGTTTCTTCCACGTCAACCGTTTTTTCCTGATATTTCGTTTCCGTTTGTATTCAGGTACAAAGACAGAATTAATATTCTTGACTTACTGTTACCTTTTTTTTCCATTTCTTTTAAACAAAATCAATGATGTATAGATAATACGATTAATTGTTGCTCCCATTGAACTGATTTTAGCCACCCCCCACCCAAAAAATAAATAAAGTTTAACATGTAGCTTGATTATTTTTGAGTGATAAGTGAGTTACATCAGGATTGTAAACATTTCCAGCGAGCTATCGTCCAAATCAACAGATCGCTGAACAAAGAAATGAACTCGTGAATAAATATTGTCTAAAGGTAGTTTCTAACACAAACATCGTGCTGCTGTGACGTTTTCTGCCTGCGCCACATATCAAGTTTTGGGAAAGTTGCAATTTGGCAATCTTTAAATAACCCCTTCGATTTTTGGGGGGTTAAAATGTGAAAAATAAACCCACCCAAGAAAAATCGCCATTACATCATCACCAAAACGCATTTTGCGTCGTAAACGGAACGAATAATTTTAAGCGTATTCTGCCGGAGTATTGTTCCGAACGGAACGCCAAGACAGCCGTTGACGCACAAAGCTCCACTTCCTATGGTGTATTTCGATGTTTTCTGTTAAAAAAATAATATTGGAGAAAGAGTGTTGATCCCACAGATGCACATTCGCCCCACCGTGGTGTAATGTGAATATATTAGGATGGATGAAGGTTCCTCCGAACAACCCGGTGAGTAAAAACTAGCCGGATTAGTTTGGCTAGGCCTAGGCGCAATGGGCGCGCGGGAATAGCATTGCTAACTCATGTCCGATACGAGTTTGTTACTCAATTAACTTTTGTTACAGTCCGGAAACCATTTTATTTACTTTACTTTAATTGCTTATCGCTCACTCGATGCGGCGTTTACTTCGGAATATGTGCTATTTCTTGTAAATTTAGATTTCGTCTCCGGCTCCCTTAGCGGTCACAAGGTAAGATTAGCACTCGATATGGGCTGACTCCAAGTGATCCAAATTGAACACAATTTACAATGTAGCACTTGGGTTTATAGTTAAACAAAACATTTGTGCCGAAACGTTTTTAACATTCTGGTTTACATCGTGCTATTTTGTTAGGAACGGCTAGAATGTATGGATTAATGCGTCAATTGAGATGAAAGATAACTTTATGAATAGGTATATTTTCAGGTTGCTTTTCACTGTATATGATGGAAAAAATCCCATTGCATGGCATGAATTGTTTTGTTAAATAAATAAAATGTTTGTTGTCGCATTAAAAAAATATTTGTTAGGATTGGTTGCGTAACATTTGAACCACTTAGTGTATACTAAAGTACGTTTTTGCGCAAATACAATATACACGTCTCATCTCAAAAATGTCAGTGTCCTTGTGTCAAATGTCCATGACAGTTGAACATTTCTCTCCACGCTTAGGTCCCTCTCTCCCCCTCCCCACTCTACGCCTCCTGGTTCCACCGATTCGTCTGTTCTCTGCAGCCATCTGGCAGACAATAGATCACAAGATTGTATCGGATTATGGACTGCTTGAGGAGTTTGTATTTATGGTGACCGAAATTGTTCCTCAACTCCTTTCAACCAGGCAACGTGCGGAACTGATTTTGGGTCTTCGAGCACGGGTAAGAAAACTTTCTGAACTCAATCTTAACCATGCCTCCATTTGTTGAGTATTGTGTATGATTTCAAAAAGCTGCAGTAAAATTGTACTGCAATGGTTCTCCATTATTTCACAGATACATGGATCATTTCAATTTTGATGGTGATTTAATTTCTCAATTATTAAAGTGTCATTTTTCTCTTTGTTTGTAGCTCATCCTGGAGCTGTGCCGCTCTGAGGAGACTGCAAATATCGAAACCATCCAGCCGCATCTCGATCGTATGCAAAGCCTTCAATCGCTTTGGAAAGTAGAGGTGAGTGGATTTTTTTTGCTTTGCATGCCCATCACACGAAGTTGTCATTTATTTAGTTTTTTTTTTCTGTTGTTTTGACTTCAAGATGGCGCGCCGTGAGAGTGGCTGCCTTTACAGTAGCTCCTGTATTTTGTTTTTTTCCCCTTTATTCCTTTTTCTCTTACTTTCATCAATTTTGCTGCTATAAAATGTACATTGCGAGACTAATAAAGGCTAATCCAATTTAATTTAACCATTGGACCCATGTTAAAATGCAATTATTGCTTTTTTTCTATTTTGCAGATTGACAATGCAACACCGGACATTTCAGAGTCTCATTTTATGAGCCTTGTGCGGAATTTGCTGAGAAATTGTGTCGAAAGAGAGAATTTTTTTCAGGTAAGTTTGTTTCCCTTGCATGCCAACGTTACCGCGATCACGTGTTGGATGATCGATCATGAAAGATGAATTTCCTTTGTGCAGGATGTTTTTCCTGAAGATTTTGGTCCCACATACGACAAAGCCATCCAGACATTGATGTGGCTCTTTCTGTCCAGACTCGAAAAGCTTATTCCAACTCAGTCTCTCCAGCAGGTAGGTAGCAATGATTCAAGTTTACAATGATTCTCTATAGGGTTTTATCTGAAGTTGGCTTTTAAATTGCAAATATCGTCATTCTGGGACTATTAAAGGTATTATGACTCTGAAATTGTAAACAAAAGTTCCCATTTTTCTTCTTTGCTAGATCGCGTCTTTGCTAAGTGATTCCTCTTCGATTCTGAGGGAGTGCATGGAGTCTTTCACTGTGTCCCAGGGGCTCAAAACCGTATTGGACACTCACAAAGACCTCAGCCAGTTGGAGGATGTTGGTAAGCACCGAGGATTTATAGCTATTTAATCATGCATTTTTTTATTTTTTTGCGTTATTGTGAGCAAATAGGCACCATTGCGGGTTTGACTAGATGAATGTCATTTTTATCCTCTATTTCCAGAATCCTGTGAGGTCGATAGTGGCATCTTATCCGCTCTCTGTCTTCCCCCTGCGGAAAGAGACGCCATGATCAATGAGCAAGCGGCAACCAATCCGGAGACGAGCGCGGCTTATACAGACTGCACAGAGATGGACGTCAAAAACGGCGACAAAATGGCATTTTCTGAGGAAAGTGTCCCAAAACCGTGGTTCGGAATCGATCAGGATGTGAAGCCAGATATCAGCAAGGGGGTCGGTTTAGAAAGCACAAATGCTGATCGTTGCGAAACAGAAGAGTCCCACGACAACCTCTCTGAAACGCTAATAATAGGGGAGGACGGCAAGGTGACGGTACTGGATAACTTGCCGAAAACGCCAAACAGACGCGGGAGAAAAAAGAAGCGCCTGGACGACGAAGATTTTCAAATGCCGGCTGCCGCGCGCGATCCGGATTTCGACATATTGAAAAGACCAGTGCGGAAGAATCGCGGACTCAAAATGAAGCGGCTCCTGTCCCAGTGGCGAAAATCTGGAAGGACGACATCCGGCGATAGTAGTCCAAAAAGATTTTCAGGCTCTCTCGTCTCAACCAAAGCCGACGATCTCGATGACAGAACGTGCGCCGTGTGCGGCAAGGTGGTTAGCCATCCCAGGTTCTTAGAACGTCACATGAGCCAACACGCCGAAGAATTGACTTACTCTTGCGCCGATTGCCAAAGACATTTCAAGAACTTCCGCTCGTTGCAGCAGCACAAATGCCAAAATGTCACGACGGAGACGGAAGCCCAGAAAGAGAACGCAGACGCCGCCGGAGAAGACGATAAATCCGTTATCCTCATCTGCGAACCGGGGAACCAAACGGCGCCGACGGACAACGCCGCGGACGACCCCGATTACTTACCCGCCGGAGGGAAACGTGCCGCCAAAAGCCCGGAGGACACTAAAAGCATCCTGGACGGTCCGTTCTATTGTCCGCATTGCAGCGCTGAGTTCAAATGCAAGCAGACCTTTCGGTTTCATTTAAGAAACATCTGTTACAACGAACAACAGGTGGATCCCGATCAACCCGAAGATATCCGCCATTGCTTCCGCTGCAACGAATGCGACAAGGCTTTTAAGTACAAGTCCACTTTGGATTCCCACAAGCAAACGCACAACCCGCTGTACTGCGAGGTTTGCATGAAATTAGTCCGCGATTCGGAAGCTCTGGCCATGCATAAAGAATCGCACACGCCGTTCCAGTGCAACCACTGCGAGGATCACTTCCCCGTGTTCAAGGCCCTGCATAAGCACTACATCGACGTCCACAATCCCACCGAGCCGTTTACGTGCGCCCACTGCGAGACCACCTTTGCCAGTTTGAAGCGTTACATCCGACATGAATGGAAACACACCGGCTACCAGCCGTTTCAATGCCCCCATTGCTCCAAAAGATTCCGATCGTACTCGGATCTAGTGGAGCATCAGAAAAAACACACCAAAGCCTATCCGTTCCTCTGCTGGGAATGCGGCAAGAAATTCCGCCACGGCGTCACTCTGACGAGGCACGTCGAACGCGTCCATCAATCCGGCGAACTTCTCAACGATAAAGTTTTACCCACGTTCGCCTGCAACCAGTGCGATAAGAGTTTCACCTCAAGGAGATGCCTCCTGAAACACGATAACTTCCATCACAAAGGCATGCGTTTCCCGTGCGAGCATTGCGGAAAGGGATTCTTCGGTAAAGACGCCCTCGTCAGGCACACTTTGATCCATACGGGCGAAAGGCCTTTCAAATGCGATGACTGCGACAAATCTTTCCGTTCCTCGGCTGAACTGAAAATCCATCGCAGGTACCATACCGGGGAAAGGCCGTTTAAGTGTAGCATCTGCGATAAAGGTTTTGTCCAGTCTTGTTTTCTTACGCTACACATGCGGACCCACACTGGAGAGAGACCCTACGTATGCGCCATCTGTAACAAAGCCTTTTCCAGTTTACACGGCCTAAAAAGACATCGCAGGCTTGTTCACGCGTAGTTGATGCTGATTAAAAATAGGATGTGGTTATGACAGGCTTCAAATGTGTTTATTTTGAATATTTGAAGCACAGAAACAAAAATTGGGGGGGCATTGGAACTAAATTAACGGGGAGAGGGTTGACTGGTCTTTCTGTAAATGTTACAAAGTTGGCTGTAAAGAACTCATTAAAATGTAAATCGTTTAAATCATGTAACTATTTTTACAGAGTTGTTTGCTGTTGGTCTACATAAGATTAATATGTACAAGTGCTGAAACAATAACTTCTTTGGGAATAAATTTGCCTTTCTTCAACAAATCAAACTTTATTTCTGTTTGTTATTGGAGACCCCAAAATCGAATGTAAGATATAGTCGCACAGACGTTTAGTATATTTTTAAACAGATAGAAATATGAAAAGTGATCACTATGCAGAGATATTATTAGACTGATAAACAAAGTCATATGTAGTGTGAACTATGCATTTTGTTTTAACAAGTTCGTTTATCAGAATGGAGTAAGAATCCAACGGAAATGTGCACTGACTGATGATTTGACAAGTCTCAGCTAAACAGGAACAAGCGTCTGTTGCATCCTTCCTTCGACATGCAGCGAAGTCCAGAGGAATGATGACGTTACCCAGTTAGCTATCCGAGGAATAGTAGTTGGATTATTGATTAGAAAAATATACTTTTGGTAGCCTCGTGTGAAACGATGAATTCGCTGCTGTCAAAACCACAAGGGAACGGACTCCTTTACGCTGGATTTAACCAGGATCACGGTGAGAAGTAAATCTGTCATGTGTTTTTTGCCCCAAAAGGAATACGGATAGCGTCGCGGATGCTAAGCTAACACTGCTAATTCACTGAAAATAGTCGACGTTTGGTGTAACCGAACGCGACTAATTTTCCTACATTGGAAATATCGAATACCACAGCAGTTTTCCATGCTACTTGCAGAACTTTTTACAGAAACATCGACCGTTTTGTTGTTGTTAGCCACCGCTAGTCTTTGCTAGCTTACGTTGTTATTGTTTCAATCGATTGTCAAACATTTAACTTAATCATATATGTTGAGTTCTCGAATTGGAGTGTCATCTAATAACATCACAATTGAATTGATGTAATCTAACCACCATCATTTTTTTGGAGTTGCTTGGAACGATCACCTTGGACGAGCGTTCCGTTATCATCAAATTTGAATATACTGGTCTGTTATTCACTATCATTGATTACATTTAGTCGTTACAAATCAATACTGTACTCTGGCAATTTAACACATTGCGCACTAGAGTGACACCCACAACTGGATGTTCTATTACTAAAATGTGTTTTGGGTCTCCTGTAATTACAGTAATCTTTTAATGTAGGTAATATATGTACCAAATGTGTTTTTTAAATATATGTTCGCGGTTCAATAAGTTCGTCATTCTGGTAATTATAGTAGTTGCGTGTCACCAAATCATATTATCTCATGTACTGTCATGGTGGAATGTGCACGTCGACGACAAGCTAAATGTTGAAAGCAAACACGCAGCTGTAGCATCCATTGACGAAAGGAGATTGACTCACATCTCCTGTTCCACATAAATCTGCTTCAATTCCAAGCCGCAACAGTTCCACATACGCATCGGCGCTCTGCGCTGACGCTCCTTTCTTCTTATCGCGGGTTCCTCAAGCCATGCATCCATCCAGCCACAGACTGTCCAACAGCACGGACCTTTCCGCTAAACAAAGCGGGGCTGTTAAGATGCTGCCAATTACAGGCGCAAAAAAGCACAATGGCCCCTTTGGTGTCCCTTTGGTGTCCAGCGATGGCAGTCGAATGGCTCCGACATTCCTCCCATTCAAAAACAGTGCTGGCATATTCATGCTGCCGAAAAGGCGCAACCGCTCAGCACAGTCTCCTCCTTGATGAGTGTCGTGGTCAAAAATGCTGAAAAACAATCTGTATCCGTTCCACACGATGCACAACAACACAAAGTGACAAAAGAAAACACAAAAGAAGACAAAAACAACCAAAAAAAGCAAGGCTCATGAGAGCACTTGCTGAGGCTGCCTACTCGGGCGCCATCTTGGACTTCTTTTGGCTTAACTATTAATGTATCAAATGTCATCTTTGATTTCTAATTCTTGTCAAAAATGTGCCTGTGCAGGATGCTTTGCATGTGGAATGGAGAATGGATTTCGGGTATACAACACAGATCCTCTTAAAGAGAAGGAGAAACAAGGTAAAAATCCTGCACGATGCATTTATGTGGTTTGGCACATAATCAATAGGGACGTAAAAGCGGAATTGTCCCCTCAGGTTAGGCTGAATATATTACTCAGTAGCTTGACCCTTTCCAAAGTCAGTTATGCTGTGGGCAAGAAGCTTTTTTTAAACTGCGAACATAGGCTTTTGTGTGAGTGATATAATTATTCATCTGTGCTTTTCGTAGCCAAAGGCAAATGAATAAGCAGGACTGATCAAAAGGAAAACAGTTGTTTTTATGTCAAATCATTTCTTGACACTTCTTTAGAATTCTTGGAGGGGGGAGTCGGCCATGTTGAGATGCTTTTCCGGTGCAACTATCTTGCGCTTGTGGGTGGAGGAAAAAAACCCAAATACCCCACGAATAAAGGTATACTTTTGAAAGCAGGAACAGGAGCTTCTAATTTCATAAGATGTGGCCTATGATTATGTTTTTAATTTTTGATTGTTGACTATAGTCATGATTTGGGATGACCTGAAGAAGAAAACAGTCATTGAGATTGAGTTCTCCACGGAAGTCAAAGCTGTCAAACTTCGGCGTGACAGGTACTACCTCCCGCTCCCATTAAGATATATATTTTTCCTAAAATTGTCTTTACCTAATCTTTGTTTGCCATGTGTGGTCAGAATCGTGGTGGTTTTGGACTCCATGATTAAAGTGTTTACCTTCACCCACAACCCACATCAGCTGCACGTGTTTGAGACTTGTTACAACCCCAAAGGTAAAACCCCCTCATTCCGTTTTTTTCCTTTTATTTTGAACCATAATTAACCGAATTGTTATTTCTTCAGGTTTGTGTGTGCTGTGTCCAAATAGCAACAACTCCCTTCTTGCCTTCCCCGGCACTCACTCTGGCCATGTTCAGATTGTGGACCTAGCAAATACAGAGAAGCCCCCAGTGGACATCCCTGCCCACGAGGGGGCGCTATGTTGCATCACACTGAACCTACAAGGGACCCGAATAGCAACCGCATCAGAGAAAGTGAGCTAACAATTCAAAATGGCCCAGTTATTTCCTTTTAATCATGGCTATTTAAAAATGTGCGTTGTTTATCCACAGGGGACACTGATAAGAATTTTTGACACGTCGGCTGGTCAGCTGGTACAGGAGCTGAGGCGAGGATCTCAAGCGGCTAATATTTACTGGTAAGAGTACTACGAGACAGACAAATATGTAAACAAACATTTCAGTGGTCTTATACGCGCTTTTTTGTTTTGTTTTGGTAGTATAAATTTCAACCAGGATGCATCCCTCATTTGCGTATCAAGCGACCACGGCACGGTGCACATTTTCGCGGCAGAAGACGCCAAGAGGAATCGGCAATCGAGGTTTGTCTGTTCGTCAAGCTAACAACGCTAACGTATGATTTAGCAAGTTTATTTAGACACACGCTAATATTGTTGCGCTTGACTTTTGTTTGTCATTCTACAGCTTGGCCTCTGCCAGCTTTCTTCCCAAATATTTTAGCTCCATGTGGAGTTTTTCCAGGTTTCAGTTGCCCTCGAGCTCTCCGTGTTTGTGTGCCTTCGGAACGGAGCCTAACGCCGTCATAGGTAAGAGTCATTGCGCACCTGCCGTGCTGGTTTTTGTCAGAAAAGGCACATTTGTGTTAAAGTTATAAATGTATATTTGCTAAGATGCTCATTGGTGGACATTAACTCATTCACTGCCAGATGTGCAAAAATATGTCCACTCCAGTGCCAGGGTTTTTGTCATTGTCACTCAAATTCCAGGACCCGCAGAATATTGAATTTTAAGACTATATCAACATTAAATTCTGCATAAGAAACCTTACACTCTCTTCTTTCACCAAAAAAAAGTTAATTCCTAAGTTATATGGCTCTGGAGTTATCTGATCTTGAAATACGGGTGGCTTTCCAAAATACAATGCAATACACACATATTGGTTTATACAGCATTTTAACAACAGCTGAAACTGGATCAAAGATGGCAAAAAGGGAAATGTGGCTACCTTTCCAACATCTCCTGTATTTTGATTTTCTACTTCTTTATTTTCTTTCCTCCTTTCCTTTCATAACTTTGCTGCTGTGTTTCTTCCGAGTAGAGTGAACGCTGGCACGAACGGCTGCCGCTGCTCACCCGCACAAAAAAAAATAAAATCCAGTGACTGTAAAGTGTCCTTGAGAGTTTTGAAAGGCGCTTAGAAATTAGATGTATTATTATTATTATTATTGTTATTGTTGTCATTATTGTATTATTATTAAAAGAAAAAACGTTTTCCAGAGGCCATGGCCAGCGCTTTATCGGCACCCAAGCATGAAACAAACAAAACCCAAACAAATTGGGCAATGGCGCTCTACGTCATATTTTCAATTACCGAATAAATTCGGGAATGGCAGTGAATGAGTTTAACTCATCTTAAATGAAATTCTGCGCACCCCCGGCATTGTTTTAAGTGTCTCTGACCAGGTACAAATAAAGTTTCACATTTGACATGCAGCTCTACTTTCTACCCCGCCCCTTGTCCCTCACAGCTATTTGTGCTGATGGCAGTTACTACAAGTTCCTGTACAACCAGAAAGGGGAGTGTTCCAGAGATGTCTACGCCCAGTTCCTGGAGATGACAGATGACAAAATATGACATTTTCAATGCCCCCTGAAAGAGGGCATAATTACAAAAAGCCTACTTTTTGGTGTTTTTTTTTTCACTCATTTTCCAGAATGGATCAGAGGCTCCTGTGCCGCAGTTGCTCTTGAATGACTTTACTGAAGGAGCGTCAACGGAGGGAAAAAAAAGACCCAAGTCGTCTATGGATTATCAGGGCGGTGTTAATGCCCGAAAGCAAGAGAGGATAAAAAAATAAGGAAGTCCTTTTTACAATGTCTTCCGATGACTTTCCAGAATGTTTTTTTTTTCGAAGGCATTGATAATTTCAACATTTTTTTGTGTCAACTCACACCGCCTGAGCTTAATTCAAGGGAGTGCCTCAGAGTTGAGTGGGAACACGCTAACAGCTTGTCGTGTATCACATGACGATATGAGCACGTCACTGCAGGTGTGCGTGTGTTTTCCAAGCACACGTCACAACCATGCATACATTTTTTGGGGTGTGGGGGAGGATCAATTTTGCATTCTTCACACTTTTCCAGACTGAATATTAATTGTGCATAATCAAGTCAAATCATTTGCCTCAAGCTTCTTTTTTAAACACATTGTGCAATATGTATTTTCTTATTTAGCTGGTATACAACATATTTTGCTAACGCCGAGGTATAATTTTATGAGTAAATCTAGCCAAGTGTTATGTATTTTTTCTGTTTAAAAAAAAAGCAAATCTTACATTTTCTTTGCAATATTTTTTTTTTGATGCAACACAACTCATTTGAACATGTTATTCTGATTAATAATGTGTTTGTCGATTATGATTTAAGCAGCAAAAATCACCAGTTTTTTTTATCAATCGCAAGTGGCGGCCATGTTACTACGGTACTTGCTGTCAACTCAAAATGACGTCACAGATGCTCAAGGCTCATCTTGCAAGACCAATCTAAAAAAATGTCAGTGATTGAACAGTATTGTAACAAACATGATTTATTTTGTTGACATCAATTTAAGACTGAAGAGTCAATAATGCAAATACAATTCACTCGGAATCAATCCTGAATATTAAGTATTTTGAATATGTTCCCATGAGGTACATAACAGCATGTTTACCATTTCACCCGTGTTCACCAGATTGTATATTTGCACTTTTTTCCTCCTGTTCATCACTGAACATTTAAAGGATGGCACGTAAAAACAAGACAAATGATAACTATAACAATACTTTTGATTGTAAACCAAACCGCATTCACACTTGGGAATTAAAAATAGCAGCTTTTCTATTTGGAAGTCTGGCGTCCTCTTGCTTTTGCTGTGTGATTTATTAGGCTGTAAATCTGACACTTTTTTATATCTTGGAGTCTCACGGTTGTATTGGTCAGTTCGTACGGTAAATTCAGTAATAGTATTGCCTGTATGCACAGAAAAAATAAATAAATAGTGACGGTATAGACTGATCAAATGTAATTGGGCTCATGAACACGGTATGTTTAAACCAGGATAAGGCACATAGAGTGACGAGCTTTCTTATACTTCTGCTTGAATTGCCGTTAATATATCAGTGTGTTTTTACACATAATTTACGGAAAAGGGGTTGAAACAATGTATAAATCCCCTACATCAAGCGCGCATGCCGAGTCTTCCACCTTTCCATTCATCTGCGTGTCAGTCTGCAGTGCAACCTACCGCGCACTACCTCTACTATTTTTATTATGGTTGCAATTGGTAAACAATACAGCAATTCCGACACAGCCTAGATTTTCATTGGTCCAAGAATACGTCAGTCCCTTTACTTCCGCCCGTTTGTCTCCTTTTGATTGGACGCTGGGCTCCATTTTTCCCTTAGCTTGGCGGCGGTGTGTCGGAGCCGCCGTAACCCCGGTCCTGCACGTTCCTTGCTATCTGAACCTTGTAAAATTGGGCCAGTTCTTTCCCCCGTAAAGTCAAGCAACCGTATAATTTTACTGCATCTACCTGGACGTTTTTGTCCCAAACACTAGTCCAAATACCCACTAGATACCTCATAAAATGGCGGTGGTAAGCGGTATGTCGGGGTCGGCAATAGCCCGGCTGGAGGGCCGAGAATTCGAGTATTTGATGAAGAAAAGGTCGGTGACCATTGGCCGGAACTCCTCGCAGGGCTCCGTGGACGTCAGTATGGGGCACTCCAGCTTTATTTCCAGGCGGCACCTTGAGATTTTCAAGGCGGGCGAAGATGGTGCCGGCACGGGAGAATTCTACCTCAGATGCCTTGGGAAAAATGGGGTTTTTGTGGATGGGGTATTCCAGAGAAGAGGGGCTCCACCTTTGCAGCTTCCACGAATGTAAGATGATTGAATTTACGCGCTTTAACATGCAACGTGTCGTGCGTTTTGTTGTCCTGTGTTATTGTTTTGTTGTGCGGCAGCGGTGTTGCACGTGCTGTGTCAAGGAACGCTCAGCGTTTGTATTGCGATAACGTCACTACAAACCACCATGCCATATACGCAAGTGGCATTATGTTTCTACTTGCAACACATCAAATAATTGAGGGAGCCTCTTTCATTTAATCATTTGAATAGTTTTTACCATTGTCTTAATCGGTGTCGGTATTTTAACCAAAAACGCATCTCTCGGATATATTAGCACACTTATAGAGTCACCTCGTTTTGTTTAGTGCACAAATTGAGCTAACAGTGTCTTATTTTCATGTGCATTGTTTATTTATTGTTTGCATATTTGAAGAGTATAGTGTCAGATTATTCATCTATCCTCGAACCAAAGTGAAGCAGTTACTAGGCCAAGATTGGTCCGTAAATGTGTTTAAAGTAGGTCAATTTTGTAAAGGGTACCACCCAAGCTACATGCTAGCAACAAGAGCATGGTCCTAAGATACATCGCGTGTTGCCAAAACATTCACTTGTGACAGTGTGTAAACGAACAAAATGGCGATTCAGTTTCGCCTTATTATTGAAGCTAACCATATTTTACTTGTTATATTGTTCGTTCATAAACTGGGCCGGTGTTTAGTTAAATCCTGATTGTTGTTGCAGTTAATTTGATTTGACGGTCAAACTTTGCTCCATGTTTCCAGTCAGTGTGCTAAACAGGCTCTACAGCCCCAAACATTCAGTAGCCTGTGCAAACTAAAACATTGGAGTAGCTCAGTTGCATAGGTAAAAAGTAACCCAGTTAAAAATAAATCAGGAAGATATTGCATAGTCATCTTCATTCATCTCGTGAAAAAAATACCTTTTTTGTGTGCATTTGTTTTTCCAGATGTTGCTTCCGATTCCCAAGCACATGTATAAAAATTACATTCACCGCACTTTTAAGCGAAAAAAAAGACCAGAAAAATATGCCAGACTCATCCATCAAGTCGGTACAACCTCAAATTTCTCCACTGACCATCAACATTCCGGACAATATTGCCCATCTTATGAGCCCGCTGCCTTCACCCACAGGCACCTTAAGGTCAGTCAAAGTAGTGATTTCATTGCTTTAGTCACTTAATTGCTGTAAACAGAAAATACAAGTTTTTTTTTTTGCATTTCACAGTGCTGCAAACTCCTGCCCATCAAGTCCAAGGGGGGCCGGACTATCGAGTTATCGGAGTGGCCGTGTTCTGGCCTCAGACCTTATAGCAGATAACTCCCAATCAGACGACAAGGAAGCGTCAGGTGAAGACAGCCCAAAGGTGAGTAGTATTGGTCGTAGTAACTAATGGTGGATGCACGATTCCACTGCAAATGAGATTTCTATTTTGTACAATGGCGTCTGTAAAACTCAGCAGTCCTTTAATGTGCTCACAATGTCTTTGGTTACTCATTGAAGTCTAAAAATTGCCTCACGCTTTTTTTCAGTGTAGACTTTGGAACTCGATTGAACCTTTGTGTGTGCGCGTGTGTGTGGAAAAAAATGGTTGTTTTTAGTTCTCCTTTTTAATTTTTCCCTCACATCTCATTATTCTCCGCAGGATGACTCGAAACCACCGTATTCCTACGCCCAACTGATCGTCCAAGCCATTACAATGGCCACAGATAAACAACTGACACTGAATGGAATCTACACCCACATAACAAAGAATTACCCTTACTACAGAACAGCTGATAAAGGATGGCAGGTTAGTGTCACAACAAATCACAATACTGCAGGGTTGACATATTTACCGTAATTTCCGGACTAAAGAGCGCACCGGATTTATAAACTTCACCCAGTACATTTTTAAAGGAAAAACCATTTTGCACACACAGTACATCAACCACACCTGTTTATAAAGAAAATGTTTTGGATTTAATTGGATTAACCTTTATTAGTGTTGGGCTCATTATGTATAAAAAAATGCCCTAACAATTCGTCTCGCAGTGGAGAAATGTACATTACTGTAAATCCGCTTCAATTCCAAGCAGCGACCGTTCCTCATACGGATTGCAAAGTTTTAATAATATATCTAACAGTGCCTGTTACGCGGCAGCAACACAACAAGCCTTACGGTAGTAAAAAAAAAAAAAAAAAAAAAAACATGGCAGTAAAAGTGAGACACAGCAGTAACACAGCAGCTACACGTTAGCACTCGCTAACAGGTCTGGGTACAAAAACATAGCTAGTCACTGAGACATGGAAGAAATACATTAGCACTCGCTAACAGGTGTGGTTACGAAAACAGCAAGTCGCTGACAGCCATTCGCATTTTCCTCCTGCATAAAATGCACAAATATAGTCCAGAAATGACGGTCATGAAACTTTCATATGATATTCCTTCTATTTATGTATGCAGAACTCAATCCGCCATAACCTGTCCCTAAACCGATACTTCATCAAAGTAGCACGCTCTCAAGAAGAACCCGGTAAAGGTTCCTTCTGGAGGATCGACCCTGCTTCAGAAGGCAAACTCATCGAACAAGCCTTCAGGAAACGTAGGCCAAGAGGGGTGCCTTGCTTCCGGACCCCCGTCGGGCCCCTCTCTTCAAGGTACGACTTTAACCCGGGATGATAAATAACACCAGATTGCTCAATCGCGTTTATTCCCAGAAACATATTTAATAATAATAATTGATTTCTTCTTTTTCAGGAGCGCTCCCGCTTCTCCTAATCACACCGGGGTGCTGTCGGCCCACTCCAGCGGCGTGCAGACCCCAGATAGCCTCTCCAGAGAAGGGTCCCCGGTTCCTATGGAACCGGAGCCACCAGCCCCCACAACAACTGCCACCGTTCAACCGAAACTTGCTGTTATCCAAGAAGCTCGTTTTGCGCAGAACTCAACCGGTAAAAAAAAATAAACAATTGAAATTGCATAACTTAAATGCGATGTATTACAATACTATTAGCTATCTAATAGCTAGTTAGATGGCTATCTGTTAGCTAGCTAGCTGGCTGGCTATCTATTAGCTATCTTGTGGCTGGATAACTAGTTGGCTGGCTATCTGTTAGCTAGCTAGCTGGCTATGTAGTGGCTAGCTAGCTAGTTCTCTGGCTATCTATTAGCTATCTGTTAGCTGGCTAGCTAGCTGACTCTATTAGCTATCTATTAGCTAGATAGCTAGTTAGCTGGCTATCTATTGGCTATTTATTAGCTAGCTAACTAGTTTTTTTTTTTTTTTTTGAGTTAGTCCGGGTCGAGTGAACGCTGGCGCATGTGGCTGCCGCTGCTCACCCACAGAAAAACTGATCCAGTGACTGAAAAGTGATCTTGAGAGTTTTGAAAGGCACTTACAAATGAAATGTATTCTTATTCTTCTTATTATTATTATAATACAATACATATTGGTTTATATAGCACTATACAGCGCTTAATATGGACAGCAATCATATGCAGGAAATAAAAGAGTCACAAAGATAGTAAAGCACCAGGGAATGAAACCAAGATGAAGTCAGAATCATGCTGAGTCAAATTATTATCATTATTATTAGAGTTAGCATTATTATTATTAGCATTATTTTTATTAGTATTTTCCAATTCATATCACGGCATTCATATTTTGTCTCCACCACCAGGTGCCTCGCTCACGAACCAACCCGTATTGATCGCCATGCAACGTCCGATGCCTCAGACGACCATGAAGCCTGTGACCTACGCCGTGGCGACGCCGGCCATCGTGACGACGACGGTTAGCCCGGCGCCCGTCATGCAAGCGGTGCACGTGGTCCATCAGATCCCCATGACAACCGTCTCCGTGCAGCCCAAGCCAGATTCTCAGGAGAACGGAGGGGGCGAGCATCAAGAGATTAAAGGTTTGCCCGCTTGGAAGCGTATCATTACGAGGACGACGAGGCTGACGGCGCCGTTGTTGTCGTCATTTTTTTAGTAAAAGTGGTACCGATCGCATCCATCACAAACTCGTCCATCGGCGGCGTCGGCCGCATCATCCAGAGCGCTCAGGTGGCTCCCCTGACGACGGCAACCATCATGCAACAGGCTCCGCTCGGTCAGCATCAGCTGCCCATAAAGGCCATCACGCAAAATGGCACACACCTAGTCCCCATCAGTACGGCTGGCACAGGTGAGCCTCCCCCACCCGTATGCAACTCCTCTTTACCCCCACCCCAAATTTGGTATTACCAATAAAGTGATACCTCGTCTTACGAACGCTTTAGCTAACAAACGTTTCGCATTACAAACGTTAAATTCGCGAGAATATAATCTTAGCATACAAACTATTTTTCGGGAAACAAACAGAGCGCCACAACGAGTGATGTGTCGTTCGGGAACGAGCCGGTTCCTGGAGCTCCTGAAATGGCAGCCGGCTTGAAACAAAAAAACGGAGAAAATGGATAGAAAACAGTGACATTTGGACTCGTTTCAACTTTTTTGATAGTTCAAAGGCAAAGTGCAGACTGAAAGGTTAAAATATCCCATCAATCAGGCACCACACATAACCCACACAAGCCATCTGTACAATTTGAAGAGAACATACAAGTAAAGGAACCAGCTATTCATGAAGTTTCTAGTGTGTCTGCCTGCATCTGTTGCTGTTGCAATATCACAACTTCCACAATGTACCTTGAGATCCTTTATGCAAAAAGCTATCCATTCCATCAAGCCATCAACGACCATCACTGTGACTGTAAAGTGCCCTTGAGAGTTTTGAAAGGCGCTTATAAATGAAATGTATTATTATTATCACAAAGGTAAATAAAACGACTTTATTATATAGTACAGTGTATTTCTTTAATTACAATACCATGGCACATTTATTATACATAAAATAAGGTATATTGTGTGTAGTTTTTAAGGCTTATTTAGTTGAAAATTATGTTTTTATGGAGACCTGGGAACGGATTATTCTCATTTTTATGGTTTCCTATGGGAAATTAATGTTTGGAATACACACTTTTCACCTTACACTTTCTAGGAACCAATTAATTTCGTAAGCCAAGGTATCACTGTCCAATTCCCCTTTGAAATCATAAAACGGTCCATAATGGCCTTCTCCTGTCGCACTTCCCCTTCCTCCGATGCAGCCGTGGCAAACCCTCTCCACCTTCTCGCCACCCACGCTTCAGCCTCTGCGTCCCTTCCTACCAAGAGGCAGAACGGCGAGCTTCAGGAGCCGCCCGCATCCAAGAGGGTGAAAACGCAGGAGGGCGACGCGGGCGAGGCAAACGGCAACAATGGCTCCGTCGCTACTGATAGCGCCGGAGAAACGGAGGTTCGTCAAACGGTGGGCAACCAGTAGCGACCTCCCCACGCCCGCCCTCCTTTCTTGATGCATCCTGAGCCCTGCCGTCACCCACATTTAGCCTCATGCCGTGCTCCTCTTCACCTTTTTACCGGTCATCGCCTACGGCAAGGTGCCAAAAAGAGAAAACAATACTCAAAGTGAACGTTCCAGTCTTGTTTCCCCCTCCCACTATTGAAGCACAGGGGAGCCAGACTCCCAAATTCCAGCTGACTTTTTGGGACCGAAATATGCCAACAACCTCGCCCGATGGTTCCATTCTAAGCACTTTTGAAGTGTTTGGAGCAAGCCGTCATGCAAGCCAAGCCAAGAGCATCCGCCAGGGGGAAGCGCCCACGGTGACGTGTTGGACGTTCCCATTTTTCGGCAGCTAGCCTCCCTTGATGAGTATAGATCCATATGCAGTATTCCATTGTGCAAAAAGGTGTCTTTGGAGTTTTTCGTTTCTCCCGAGAAACCAAGTGATGATAGAAAAAAAACAACCTAGAAGTGGGGTCTTGATGAACATTTAAACTCTCACCTGATATTTAGAATTATTATTTTTTTTTGTATGTGAACGTTGTTCAGTGAAATGAATGTAGTCTTTATTTCTCTTTTTTTAACACTATCTAATAGAGTGGATCCCCCGATTGCTCGTTCTTGCAAATGACATTTTTTTTTCGCCACCACTGTACACGGACAAACTTTTTTCACATTTTACAAATGTCCAATAAGATAATAAAAAAAAAAAAACACACACCCGTATATCCCCATGCGTATTTGACCATATGCTTCATTGAGCTTGCATGTTAACAGATTTAGAGATATAATGTACCGATTTATCTAAATATGGAACTGAAGACAATTTAGACTGAATCTCTGCTTCTTGATTCTGCCCAGTGCTGCACTTACGCCTCTTAGTTGTGTATATCATTTGTTTCTATTTTTATCAATTGCGCTCATTTTTTTTTTCCACTTTCCCCAAGTGTGTACCTTTTTTGTGTTGAGGTTGTGGCAGTCTCTTTATCAACGCTATTATTCTGTTAACCTGACGTGTCGAATCATATTGTATTCTCTGTTACACAAGGAAAGTGATAGGTGTGTGTTCTGCTTCAGTGGGTACATGATTTTTTTATATATATATAAACAAATATATATATATATATATGAATTTATTTAAAACCTTGCCTCTTAGTTTGTATTTCTTCCAGTAAAAATCTCTGCTTGGCCATTCTGCAGTCATACTATTTTTTTTCTTGATAATTGTCAGGTTAAACTCGCAGGATACATTCCATGTGGTTTGAGGATTTTACAGGAAGGTCGTCTGCGTCATCCACCGCAGCATTTATAAAGCTGCTTAATTTACAATTTTATAGTGCATATGTTGACACACATTGTTTCCCCCGCTTATTTTTAAAAAAAAAAATCTTATTTTTACCATGCTTAAGCAGTCGTGTGACCATGGCGTGAGCATTATGACCTTTTCCATAAATATAGAAAATTGTAGGCTTCCGTATTAAAAAAAAACTCATCTTCTTTCATCAGAAAATTAGAGTGAATTCCAAAGTTATATGGTTCTGGGGTTAGCTGAGCTTGAAATGGGGGTAGTTGTACAATAGACAATACATACATATTGATTTATATAGCGCTTTAACAACAGCTGAAGGTGTAACACAGCGCTAAGATGGACAAAAGGGAAATGCTGCCTCCTCATGGAAGGGAAAAAACATTTCCAGAGGTCTGACCAGCACTAAACCGAAATCCGAGCAAATTTGGGAATGGCGCTTCACGTCACACTTTTCAATTCCCGAATAAATTTGGGAATGAATTACTTATTTTTAAGGGATGCTTTGTTAGTTTTTCTGAGTTGTAGCTGACCCAAAGGGGAAAATGTACCCTAGATTGACAAGTTAAAATTACTTTTGGAAACCAAACACATTGCAATGTTAAAACCCATAAGGCAAACCGCCAAATTTCACTATGTAACGTTTATAATTGTTGATCTTTGAGTTTTTTTGACGAAACAGACGTCTTTCGTGGAAATAATTTTGCCTGGAAATTGACCTTTGTCCTCGGTCTTATTTTGAAAGACACAACCGGGAGTGAACCGCGACAGCTGCTCTACACGTCGAAAGAAGGCGGAGGCAAGTCATCCACCGCAGTTTGCTTGTTGTTGCGACGCTGCGTGGCACTGCTTGCTTGGGACTACAGTACCGCCTGTGATTTGAACCCCCCGCCCCCTGCCAACCCCCGACCACCACCACGCTACCAGCGGTGCACATGGCCGATCGCTGCCTCCGTCCGCCGGGCTGATCGAGTTGCTACCAGCCGGCTGTAGCGGCGCGCAAAACCACCATCAAACACCCGCCTCGTCAGCCGACCTCCCATGGGTGTCGCTGCCGGGAACTCGTCGTCCGGTGCGGCAAACCACCGCAGAGTCGATCGGCTCGGGCACACCGGAAAGATCGTTTGTCGACGGGGTAGCGAGACTTGAGGACGACGCAACCGATATGATGCCAGAGTCTGCAAAACAAAGATCCGAGTGTAAATAAAAACCTCCAGGTAAGCGAACCGTATTTTTTTATTTACACTCGAACTCTCAACTCTTCTTTGCACGTTTGTACAACAGACTATAATATAACATTGCTTGGTTATGTCTGCATAATCAAAGCAGCCTGTTCTAGACAAATGCGACCCCCCACGAAGAATGGTTTTAATGAGGAAGCTTGTCCCTACTAGGTTCTAATGCCTTGCACATTTTCATTTAGTCTGCACAGTGCAACATACGCCTTTTAAAGTCAACAAAACGTGTGACACTGCGAAATATTTATCAATTTTAGGTAATCTCAAGTGACAGCCGCTGGACTCGAGTTGAGTTGTTCAGCCCCCTTCCCCCAATGTTCGGCTGTTTTCGGTTAGAAACTCTGTTTCATGTTTTTTTTGTTGCATCTGTTTTGTTGTCTCATCCGTTCACATTAATTGATGAGTCAAATCATCTACTGCATTGATTTTCAACTACTGTGCAGCGGTATACTAGTGTGCCGTGAGAGATCATAAAATGTGCCGTTATAAATTATCCAATGTCCATTTTTTAACATTTAAAATTGTATTAAAAACATTTATTAAACTTACTTTGTAAAGATTATGTCATGGTCCGCTGTCCGTGCAATAAACACTGGGAGGTTAATTTAATATTCGTCCGTGTGGCAACTCGTAGCTGATTGCGTCGTTCCTCAAAAAGACACATGATGCACGTGAGGAGGTCATGGTGACTGTCATGGAGAAGCAAACACCGAATTGTTTTCTGTACAAGATTCTGTCCTGGATGAAGGTCCTTGTCTTCAGGTAAACAGGCCGAGGTTTCACACTGACTGGGTATAAATTCATTGAGAAATTAGATTGTAATTAAATATATTGTAACGTCTGGTGTCATTTGTCACGCTGAGTGCATTACAATACTGTTCAGTGTCATTTGATAATACGTATTTTTGGTTAGGTGGGTTGTTTTTCCAATGAAAAAAAAAAAAAACTCAAAAAAGCTTAAAAAACACTGATCTGCTGTATCTCTCTTAATCTGAAACTCTAAATAAGATCATGCAATATAGAAAATGGATGAATGGAATGATCAAGGCCAGCATGGGGTGGGGGGGGGTAATGCTTCACACATCTGAGGTCCTGGGTTTGATGCTTTGCCATGACATTACTACTATATGGAGTTGACATATGCTCCTGATAACGGTAGGAAGTCAAAGACAAAAAGCTGTTGTTACTTGTTGAGGTGGCTGGAGGCCAACAAGCAATTATGTGACATCTGCTCCGTCTTTTGCAGATGTGTGCTTTTTTAATGGCATGTTGCAACAAAGGCCTGCTAATCAGCCTAATGAATGCCCTCCCACCCCCATCCCGGACACTCATATTTTGAACTCTAATGAGATTTTGTACGCCATCATATTTTTTGCAAGCCCCTGTGGTTGCGTTTAAGACTGGTTTTGAAAAAGTGGGTCTGCTGCAAAGGTCTCCGCTGTCAGCACGGTGAGATAAAAGACAGTGAGGGCTCAAAGGGTCTTCTGATCACATCATGTGTTGGTTTGGCTTATTTTCTCAAGCCCCCGTCATCTGTCTTCGTGCTTTTCCATTGTGTTGCTTTTCCTCTTGATAGCATTTTTATCAGTTGGTCAGACTCTGCGCGACATTAAAGTCTCATTTTCCACCGGATAAGACGACTTTGTGATGTTCACAGGGTGAAGAAATTAAGAAATACTCCAATCATAATGCAAATCAAATGAACGCTGGTGTTTTTTTGTAAACTATGAATGCAAAAATCCATGTACAGTAATTTTTGTTAATAAAAAAAGCCAACATTTCAAAATGGTTCATCAAGTGAAATGTTAGCGTTCCAGTATTTACTGAGTCACTGTGTCTAAATTACATTACTGACCAAAGCTTGCATACTACACTACAGACCAGGACTCAAATTTCCCCGTTGTGGGACTATTAAAGGTTTTCTTATTCGACAAGAGAAGCATTTTTTGTACCTTTTGAGTACAAAAAATGTTATAAATAAATAAATAATATAAACAAACATATACACATATTATAATAAATCAAGTAATAAACAAATAGACAAATCAATAAATAAATAACTAAAAAATATGTAAAAATAAAGAAATAAAAATACATAAATAAACACAGAAAATGTAAACAAATGTATAAACATATAAATAAATCAAGTAATAAATACATAGAAAAATACCTTAGTATAAATACATATAAAAGAATATATATATATATATATATATATATATATATATAAAGGAACATATAAACATATATTAATAAATTAAGTAATAAAACAAATAGGCGAATAAATAAATGCATAAATAAAAATAAATAAGAATATAAATAATACGTAAATAAATAAAATGGAAACATATTAGGATATCCTAGAGAGTGCGCCAATGCAACCACGAGTGGGTACTCACAAAAAATACAATTATCACCTCTTGAGCAGATAACGCGCCGTTGCTAACCGATGAACTCATAAAAATAACCCTGCAAAAAGTTTCAACCACTTCAAAGCGCATGATTAAAGTGATTAAAACTGCTCTGTATATGTCACAAAGTCATACAGCAAGCCCTGCTTCCCAAATATGCACCAAAAAGAAGATAAAATAGCATGAGGAAGGTGCTTTAAAAAAACAAAAACATTCTTAAAAAAAAAACTGTATTCTTATTGTCTGTTTCTCGTCAGAAGATCTATTTTCAGAGCATCCCGCTGGATCACAGCCCGCCACTGTTTCCGCCTTCTTCAATACCAACGCGTTCAAAGAAACGATACGCCTTAGTTTTCGAAATGATGCGTGTGTCATAATTCTAACCGTCTCACATCATCACACGGTGACTCAACCACACATTTCAAAAATGCTATTCTTTAACTTCAACTAGCATTAATATTGTTCAAATGCATGTATGCATTATTAAATGAAAGCACTAAGGATGCAGTCAAGGCTCACGCGGTGAAATGCATTAGTGACCTACATAGGGTAGAGGAAGATACTTCTTAGAATGAAATACGGCGAGGAAAAAAAAATAAAGCCGCCCTGCTGTTCTCGAAAAATAAATAAACGAGGGCAATATAAGATCCTTACAAATATACTACCCCCATTGCAGCTCCATAAAGTAACTGTATGCCTTTAGGAAAGATAGTAAATATATTATTGCTGTGTTAGTTTTGAGGCTGTGATTAAATCAATGCTCGTTGGGTGGGATATTGTTCCTTACGCCACAGAATATGTACAGTACTGTGTACTTAATGTACTTGATCAATTACACTTTGTGTTATTTATTTTCCTTGTGAAAGAGTTGTGGAATGTGTTGAGAAATACGTTTTCATACCTGGGTGCCGATAAAGCGCTAGCCAGACACCTGGCAATGTTTTTTTTCCCTTCCGCAAAGGGGCTGCATTTCCATGTTCGCGCTTTTTTTACAGTTTCAGCTGTTGTTAAAGCGCTACATAAATCAATATGGATTGTATATTGTACAGCCGCCCCCATTTAATGCTCAGATAACTCCATACTTATATAACTTAGTAAGTAACTCTTTTTTTTCTGATGAAAAAAAGAAAGTCAAAGGTTTCTTATGCTGTATTGAGTGTTTATGTAGTCCTAAAAATCTATATTCTTTGGGTCCTGGAATTTGAGTGACAGTGACAAAAACCCTGGACTGGAGTGGACACATTTTTGGACATCATCTGGCAGTGAATGAGTTAAAATGAACCGAGCTTTTCCTGTTGCGTTCAGGTGGGACTCTCAATTGAGCCGGAATGAACCCCTCCCTCTATTGGAGTTTTCCAAGTAGGAATGCGGAATTACAACGGAATCCCATTTGCTTCAGTCGGGGGCACAGCTGCTGGCTTAAGTAACACAAGTCAGCCTGCTTTTGACCTCCATCTAAAGTAATACTCCATGTCTCCGAATCCAAGCCGCCCAGACGCCCACGTACACCCCTTTTACATTGTAGCTTTAATGAAATCACGTTAATCCCCTTTTCTCCTAAGTGCCGTCAGTATTCTCTCTTTTCGGTTGTGTCCAATCATGATGGGGTGAAGGGGTTGTCTAAGTCTCCGCAAGGGACCCGGTTAGCCTGCTAGGCAGCTGCTGGACTCGGACCCAGCTGCTGTATCGTCCATGGCGAAGTCCCTCCCCGTCGGAATTATGGTATCAAACTTGATAGCAAGCGACATATACTGTACCCACTTTTCAACATCTGTCACTATCAAGAAATTGCTACATATAGCCGCTAATATGAATAGAGCGCGAATGCCCAAAATATTGGGGTTATCCATTCTCCCCTACCTCACTCGAGGTGGGAGAGGAAAAACATTGCCAGAGGTCTGACTACAGCTTGACTCGCACCCCCACAAGAAAAAAACTAAACCCGAACAAATCGGAAATGGCGCTCCACGTCATGCTCTTCAATTCCCGAATACATTCGGGAATGGCAGTGAATGAGTTAACAACATAATGAGGCCCACTAAGTGTAAAAGTATTTGTCATTAGTATTAGTTATAGCAGTTGTCGGCAATGAAGGGGCGGGGGTTAACTTATGAGGCTTGTGTTACCCACTCTCACCCTTAAAACAAATAAACACCAAGAAAAAAATGTGGGCTTTCTTCCAGTCCCTGTGGAACACCGTAGTACCGCGACTTGACCCACCTCTGCGTACACTGGCGCTTTGTGACACCTAAATGAACACTCTGTTCCTCGTCCTCCTGTATCCGCCGTGTGCGCAGCGGGAGACCCTAACCCTGCGTTGTGCAGAGTCATTGCCGGGCTAACTTTGGGTTGTAATTTGCCAGGTCTGTCCTAGCGCGAGGACAAGCAGCGTCGTTGTTGTGAACGCAGCTGTTTCCTCCTGCTTTGTTTGCCGAGGAGGGCGTGGTGGGCGGCAGGACTAAAGCGAATAATTCCACGTGTGGGTTCGCACAGTAGTCACAGATAAAACTTGGGCTGTGTTTAGCTTGACCTTGTCACACCCCATACAGTCGGATAATGCGATAGTGACTCTGCATTCAGTTATTTTTGTAACTCTTTCAACTCCAAATTCTGTAACGTCAAGGTGTCGGTCCATGTGTTCTTCATTTGTATGTGTTTACCTAGCATGATTACAGGTCAACATTAGCCACGACCAGAGTGAGTAGAGTCAGCCACGTGTACCTTCCCTCTTAGACTAAGAGTCTAAGACTAAGAGTCTAACACTAAGAGTCTAAGACTAAGAGACTAAGACTAAAAGTCTAAGACTAAAGGTCTAAGACTAAGACTCTTAGTCTAAGAGGGATGCTACAAGTGGCTGACTGTACTCTACTGAAATCTAAGAGTCTTAGACTTCAGTCAACAATTCTCTGTATTGCTAGCTAAAATGTAAAATCTCAAAATGACATTAATGTAGTATCCTCGAGACTTGACTTTGACTTGAACGATGGGTCACTTGACTAGTCTTCTTTGCTTACATAGGAAAATCTGCATTTTCATGGTCGTCTTTGGTCACATGGGAGTTGTCTTTGTCGCCTTTGTGAAGCTACTTGGAACGGTGCGTCTTTGTACGCATCCTGCGTACCCACTCCCTCCCCAAAAAACATCAATCGTTTGGATCAAAGACACACAAACAAAATGTCAGATGACAGATCGCAGCACTACTGCACACTCCCACCGTCGTCGACCTCTGCCAGTGAAGCAATTTGTTTTCAAATAAATGTTCAACAATCCGGTGACTTGTTTACAAGCTGACATCAATCCTGAAGACCAGCATATTTTACAGAGTTCCTTTCTGGCAAGATCTATACCAGGGTTGGCCCAAAGCTTAAGTGAAACAATTGCAGTAGCTGCGCTAATGTCATCATGCTAATGGTCCGCTAATATCATTTTAATTTCTAAACGAGGGTCTTGTTATGCTTCGACGCTCCAAATTCTTCCCCTTTTATTCATCCTGAAACCCGACCCCCCTACCCCCGAATCTCCAGAAGGAGAAAGTCATGTGACAGCCTCCCAAGGCAGGAAAGATGGCGTCTCAGCCATGCCTCAAGGTCAAGGTCGCTTAGTCTCTCAGTGGGTAACCCTTGGGGGGGATGTGTTAGAGGGGGGTGCTTTCTAACAGCCTAATGAGCATCTAATTGATATCCAGCTGGAAAACACCACCGCCACTTAATGCGACTCTTGAGCAAAGCATATTTGATGCTCTTTGAGTTGAGCCAGCGTGACATGGAAGGACTGAGAGCATGAATTTTTAACAGCAAACTCCCGGGAGGTAATGACTGACTAACAATCACACTTGCGGCTTTGGGAACTTTTATTTTTTTCCACCACCCTTTTTCTTTTCCCCAAGACGACACTTTTGTGTTTATTTCTGTCTGCCCAACTCTTATCTTCCCAGACTACCAGAGACCAAAAGTATCCTAGCGTCGCGACGGTCCAGCAATATATCCCCCGAAAAGTCGTCATGAAACAGACTCAAAGGACGTTGCTAATCCGAAACGGCGCACTTTAGCCTTATCTCATTTGCCACGCCACAAACGCCGACGTGGCCCCCGCGGGGTGGAAAGACTCGTTTTAATCAACAGTGAATGAGATCAAGCGAGTGGTCAAATGTTGCAGTAGATGCAAAGGCAGCTTCTGTTGCCTCTGTGGACTTGAGGGTTTTATTTTGTTCCCGTCTATTGCGACTAAGACGTGACGAAATCCGGTGCACCCGTAGTCCCCGTTCATAAATAAATAAAAAAATCGAGGAAAAGGTTTCTTCAGCCGTCATATGTACTTCTTTGAAGTTGTCGGACGTTTTGCTACTCATCCGAAGAGCTTCATCAATGAACTAAAGTTGTGGTGTTAACTCTGGCCCTATATACTGTATATCCCTAATGGACAGTGGTGGCACTAAAGTTGGGGGACTAGTAGACTACTCCCCGATGCCAATCTGATTACCTCTTTTGTACTGTCTGATTACCTCTAATCTCTATGCCTGATTCTGATTGCCTTATTAACTCTGGTATCACCTTATTAGCATGACTAAGCCTACGCGGTAAAAACCTAAGAAGTCTGTTGTCAGTCTAAATTAAACCTGAAACCACCATTCACGATTTAGTGAAGGGTTTTGCTGTTTTACAAAAATATTTTACTCCTCTTTCAAACCATCTATCTTCTTTAGCTAAGATTTTAAACTTACTGTCGTGAAATAAATGGTTGCTAGCTTTTAAGTGCAGATGTATTGCAGATTGAGGACCATTAGCATTGTCACTGCGAATGAGTGGTTGCTAGCTTTCAGGTGCTAGCTTTTAGGTGCTAGCTTTTAGGTGCAGATGTACTGCAGATTGAGGCCCATTAGCATTGTCACTGCGAATGAGTGGTCGCTAGCTTTTAGGTGCTAGTTTTTAGGTGCAAATGTACTGCAGATTGAGGCCCATTAGCATTGTCCCTGCGAATGGGTGGTTGCTAGCTTTTAGGTGCTAACTTTTAGGTGCAGATGTATTGCAGATTGAGGGCCAGTAGCATTGTCCCTGCTATGTTGATAGTCTTTTTTGGAGCATTTGATTAGTTTCCCCAAATGTACTATATTGCTCTTTACAATCTTCATTTTTACAATGTATGGAATAAACTACAGTACTTTGTTTTCAATTGGCAGCCGATCTTTTGGATGCACTCATTTTTGTCTTTATAGGTTTGAAATAGGTAGGAAAAAGTGAGCCAACTAGCATTGGCCGTGAGTTAGCTTCTTCGTCTCTGTCAAGCCTTGTTTACCCATGAGGCTTCTATGACGCTCGCTAAATGAATCTTGCTAAATCCCGCAATGCATTTCTTGAAATCTTCTTTTTGAATACAATCGCCGATTCCACAATGTCTTCTTGTTGAATTCTCCATTCCGGACCCGCAAAGCAGTTTGTTTCGACTCCCATCGTCTTAATTACTGGACTCATTGCCAGGTTCACCCAGAGAGCAACGCGGCCGCGTACCCTGGAGGAAACACAAATGATTGTGTTGCTGACTCTTTTGTGCCGCATTGACAATCGACTTCCTCGCCGCGCACTCCTACGCTAGTCAATTGAGGGGAATTGGACTGCTCTGTCGCCGCATGCCGTTTTATGAATTCCCCGCTTGCAAATTATTCCTTCTTTAATCAAACAAGGCGGCGGAGGAAAACATGATAAAATAATCACCAAATTTCCAATCGGGAATTCAAATGAAATTATTGATTAAGGATAGCAGAGTGGCTTCCCGAAAGGCTGTGAAATGTTGTTCACAAGAGGGCGCCAAAGTCACTTATAATAAGAAAGTAGTACATTGATGACCAAGAATGACAGCATAACTACAATGGGAGTCCAACATCCAGTGATTAATGGATTTTACCGATTAACTCATTCACTGCCAGACGATGTGCAAAAATGCGTCCCCTCAAGCGCCAGGGTTTTTGTCATTGTCACTCAAATTCCAGAACCCACAGAATATTGAGTTTTCGGTCTACATAAACATTCAATGCAGCGTAAGGAACCTTAGACTCTTTGTTCATTAGAAAGTGGTTAATTCCTAAGTATATTGGTCTGGAGTTATCTGAGCTTGAAATGGGGGGAGCTGTACAATACACAATACATACATGCTGCAACATGCCGCTAACATGGACAAAATGGAAATGCTGCCCCATGTGGAAGGGGAAAAAACATCACCAGAGGTCTGGTCAGTGCTTTATCAGCACCCAAGCATAAGAAAACCGAGCTAATTCTGGAATAGCACTCTACGTCATATTTTCAATTCCTGAATAAATTTGTGAATGGCATTGAATGAGTTAATTTGGGCAATTTAGCAGCTTTTTTCTGCAAGTGTTATTAGTGGACAGAAGGTAAAAAATAGCATTTATTTTGATAGTTCTGCTGCATTTCAGCAAGCCTATTGAGTCAAACCCGAAAAAAAGGATCTCCATGCGTTTTACGGTATATTTGGTAGAGCTCAGCTGGCCCCTGTGGGATAATTTGGCCATCTGTCAAGAAAGTCTTCAACAAATAGAGGTGTGCATTTTCATACCATTTTCTTTTTTTTGATGGAGGTTGATGAATGCGCCTTCCCGCAACTTGCCAGCCATAAAATTGGCTTTCAGATAAAGCCAACAGTCAAATCTTTAGACTCTGTCTAGTGCACCACAATCATTCCAAGTCAGGGATGATGGGCTATTCATTTTGCCAAAAGGGGCCACGTGGGAAATTGCAATGCTGCTTTTTTTGTGATGATATCGAAAAAGCATATTGTCTGCCTTGTATCTCAAAATTGTTATGTATGTAGATTTGGTATTAACTCCTTCACTGCCAGACATGTGCAAAAATGTGCCCACTCCAGTGCCAGGGTTTTTGTCATTGTCATTTGAATTCCAGGAACCACAAAATTTTCAGTTCTTGGACTACATAAACAATCAATACAGCGTTAGAAACTTTAGACTGTCTTCTTTCATCAGGAAAAAAAAATCCTAAATGTTATGGTTCTGGAGTTATATGAGCTTGAAATGAGGGCGGCTGTCCAAAATACAACGCAATGCAACGCTTTGCTGCTGTGAAATGTAAATTTCTCCACTGTGAGACTAATAAAGGCATATCCAATCCAATCCAATCCAATACATACATATGGGTTTATATAAGCTGGAATGAAGCTGGAACAAAGCGCTAAAATGGAGGAAAAAAAGGAAATGCTGCCTCCTTGTGTAAAAGAAAAGAAAAACATTGCCAGAGGACATTGACCAGTGCTTTATCATCACCCAAGCATGAAAAAACTAAACCGGAACTGATTCGAGGATAGCGCTCTATGTCATATTTTCAATTCCCAAATAAATTCATGAATGTCAGTCAATGAGTTATAATAATCATCCATTTCATTTATATGCGCCTTTCAAAACTCTCAAGGTCACTTTACAGTCACAGGATCAGTTTTTTTACTATGGGTGAACAGCGGCAGCCACATGCGCCAGCGTTCACTCAACCCGAAAGTAACTCAAATAGATAGAAAGCTAGCTCGCTCACTAATAGATAATAGCTAGCTAGATTGATAGCTAGCATTCTAGATAGCAAATAGAGAGCTAGATAGCAGCTAGATAGCAAATAGAAATTGAGGTTATATTAATATATCAATAAATGCCTTTATGGCACCCCGAACGCGGAGAATTAGAAGACTGACCTCACTGTTATTATGAGTTGACTTGTACTTGTAACAAAAGTGCCGCTTGTCATCGAATACATACGTGACAAGCACACTCAGACCTTTCGTCCTGCAGCGTCTGTCTTTTATCGTGATTGACGGCCGCCGGCAGGCGTGTGCGCTTGCATAAATGTGACATCTCCCGGCGGTCGCTGCCACTTCTTCTCGTCCTTCAATTCTGCATGCGCTCGCCTTGGATGTGCTTACCTGGTGGGGCCAGGGAATGCAGTTAATAACTGCCTTTAGCCTCGGGGTCCCTCCGGTCGTGTCATCATCCTTGCAAAATGGCGCGCTCAGAGTCTGAAGAAAAGACCCGCGTATGGCTTTGGTTCATTACGCGATCTTTAAACGACAACCGACATCACTTTTTTGTTTCCTAATTGACATCAGAAAAACGTTTTATAGCATCTAAAATACCCAAAACACGCAGGATGATATTTTTAGTCAAATGCAAAACACCAATAAAAATGACTTAGTGTCCAAAATCTGCAAAAAAAAAATGAACCCGGAAGTGGCCAGTTTCAGAAGGTCCCGCCCCCTTGTTCGTGGCATCACCCCAAGATGTCTTGCCTTGCTGGAGAATCAAAACAATGGCTTCAAATTCGGAGAATATGCTGTCTGGTTACTCATCCAGTTATGAATATGATTCAAATAGTTCTGAAGAGGAAAGCATACATGTTTGCAATCGATTAAAAAAGTTATTCTGTGCCAATTTGAGGCAATAGGGGAGGAAAATGTAGCCCTAAAAAACGAGGCAGAAAATGGCGACAAAGCTCAGTGTAAGGCATTAATCAGCCCGTTTCCACATGCTGATTTATTCCTTACATGGAGCTTTGTTGCCCTCTTCTGCCTCGTTTTTGTGCAACACGAAGTTTTCAGACCAAACAAGTACAACAAAATGCATTGACGTGATGGAAGAACTGCTACAATGTGTCCTTTTTTCGGTCAGGGGCGTTCCTTCAGTGACGTAGGGTGAGGACTCGTCACCAACTCAAAAACAAGACTTCCGGAATATTCAGCGCGAGTCTTAAAACGTAAAATATAGCTATATGCGGTGGGATATTTGTAAAATACGCTCAGTAGAAGTCATTTGAAGCCATTTTACAAATTATGGACACAACTTGTCCGGAGACGTCGGTTGTCCTTTAAAGGTGGCATTTTGCAGTTGAAATCATGTCCAAATTTGGAGTTTTTTCTTAATGGACAATTATTTAGATCATGTGGTGGAAATTATCACTCTGAATCTATCTGTGAAGCTGGAATATTAGTCGGGTCACATCAAACAATCACTTTTTTTAGCCTCCGTTTGCGCTTTGCTGCTAGTCCGCTAAATCGTCTCCACTTTGTCTCCTTCTTTTAATTTTTGCATAATAACTACCTGGAAAAATGACTGTTTCACCAATCGCCATGTTCTTTCGGCGCCTTACCACAGTGCCCAGTACTGAAATGATACAAAGTACCAAAAGTCCTTTGGGAACCATGTGATTAAATAATGAATCCATCTTGTTTATTTCATTTATAGACTTTGCCATGTTTTGTCACGCTTTTGACCAATCACACACTCCAGGCTGGAAAGCCTCATGAGGATGTTGATGTGTGTTGTCAGGTTGGCAAAAGGAGATCTGAAGGAAGCTGTTTGCTCCCCAGGGTGAGTATGTGTGTGTTTCTGGGCATGTGATTGTTCAGTTCTGTGTTTCAGTAGTGTTTGTGTACGTGCGAATGTGTTTGTAAGCTCATTTGTCCGTTTAAGGTGCCAGACAGACTATTTTGTCTGGTGTTGAAATTGAATAAGATGAAGTAGCGCATTTGTCAAATAAGACAGGATATGGACTGACTATCGTTGTGATTTTTATCAAGATTTTTGAGCAAATCCAACCCTTAAAAACAAGTCCGGACGGGGGCTGAGTCACTACCAGGGAGGTTTATAATCTATGTCGTACATAAAATGACTGTACGTGACTTATTATGTTCAGCTGTCTTTCTATTTAATTTTTCTGGTTTTCAGTTCATCTCAGTTGAATGTCGGAAGTTTGATGCATGATGGCAGGAAGGCCTCGTAGTAGCCAAAAGCTGACGTTTTCAGCGTTTGAAATGGTCTTTGACAGGTCCGATTTATGATGTGTCTGAATCATAAGCCATTTGAATCAGCGGTGGGCCATCAGGGCCTGCAAAGCCTTCTCTGCTGGCCTAAAAATATCAGAATCACAGACCCTATTTTCAAGTCCCACCTCAAAACCCATCTGTTTAAAATCGCTTTCAATGTTTAGTTCAATCTGCTATTTTATTATTGATCATTTTACTTATGGTTTTATTGTTGTGTGCTTTGTTTTTATTGTAAAGTGTCCTTGGGCGTTTTGAAAGGTGCATGAAATTAAATGTATTATTATTATGATTATTCACAGACTTCCTGTCATTGCTTCTCCCCAGTTGTGCTGCTTCCAGATGTGTGTTTTCGTATTTAAGCATTTAACCAATCACATTTCAGCCTATCATTTGTTACCAGGGTTAGAAAGCTACATGGACGCCTTCACAATCACTTCTGCAGGCCCTGGAGGATAAAAATCAATGTCGATGAAACTGTTGCTTCAAAACAATCAGTTTTAGTGTATATGATGTTTCTGAATCAAAAGCCATTTGAATCAGTGGTGGGCCATCTGGGCCTGCAAGGCCTTCTCTGCTGGCCTAAAAATATCAGCATCACAGACTTTACAGACTTCCTTTCATTGCCTCTCTCCAGTTGTGCTGCTTCCATATGTGTATTTTCATATTGAAGCAATTAACCAATCACATTTCAGCCTGTCATTTGTTACCAGGGTTAGAAAGCTACCTGGACGCCTTCACAATAAGCTCTGCAGGCCCTGGAGCATAAAAATTAATGTCAAAGAAACTTTAAACAATCAGAGTTTGAGTTCGTCCAACACGTCATGCTTTTTAATTCCCGATTTGCCATTCGTGAATAAATTCGGGAATGGCAGTGAATGAGTTAATCTAATTTTCTGTGATTATTATATTTTTTTAATACCTTTTCTTCCAAATACTTTTTTCCCCACTCGGAGTCTATTTTCAAGGGTTTTGCACATAATTCAAGCCGGCGTCTTCATGCAAATGTCATTCCGGCGTTGATTACCTGCCATGAACGGGGGTGACCTTCCCGGCCCATTTAGCGAAGGCTCCTGCTTCCCCTTCCTCCTAAATGGCGCCCCCCCCCCCCCATTTGTTCAGGGCGGCCCCGTTTGTTCACATCGGCACAAGGGCGGACCTCCTCGTCTAAATTCAAGCAAACGAGCGAACGTGACGGCCGCCTGGGTGGCAAAAGGTGACGTTTTCAATTAGATTGCTGTCTATCAGCCCAGTGCCGTTTTTGGTTGCATGAGTTGAATCGCAGGGCAAAGTGAATTTGCGAGTGACATTAATCGCACAATCTAGTTTAATCTTGCCGAGTGGGAATTCAATGGCTGCGATTCAGGCTAACCAAACAACTGCAGCAAGGTCCAATGGCCATTTTGGGGTTTGGCGCAATGGCAATTTAGGAAGCCATTAGCGTTCCAATTCAAGATTCAGGTCTGGGTTCCTGTTGCTAATTGCATTTCAAACCTGTTTTGGGTTTGAAGTCGAATGGGAAATTCAATTTATGTTTCCAAAATTAGGGTTCAATCCAGATTTCTGATTTCAATCCCGTTTTAAGGTTTCCAGCACCAATTTTGTTGTCAAATGGTGTTTTTAACTCATTCACTGGCATTGAAAATATTATCATTTCCGAATTTGTTTCGTTTTTTTTTCTTGTGGGAAGGTTCAGATAAAGCGCTGGCCAGACCTTTGGCAATGTTTTTCCCTCCCACGAGGTGGGAGCATTTCCCTTTTCTCCATGTTACCGCTCTGTTCCAACTTCAGCTGTTGTTGAAGCGCTATATAAACAAATATGTATGTATTACACTGTATTTTGGACTGCCGGCCTCATTTCAAGCTCATATAACTCCATAACCATATAATTTAGTAATTAATTATTTTTCTCTGACGAAAGAAGAGAGTCTAAGGTTTCTGGGAATGGATTGGATGTTCCTTTATACGTCTCGCAGTGGAGAAATTTACATTTCACAGCAGCAAAGTTAGGAAAGGAAGAGGAAAGGAAAGAAAGAAGTAGAAAAACAAAATATAAGAGCTGCTGTAAAGGCAGACACTGGCGGCACCGTCTTGAAGTAAAACAAACTAACAAATAATATGACAACACAAAGACACAGAGTCATTCATTCTTCAGCACTTGCTGTACCCTCTGTGTGACATGAAGCAGTTCTAGATGAAAGAGGAGAGGATTAAAGCGTCCTTTTCACCAGTGGTTCAGGGACCTCATGGTGAAATGTGCACCTCTACTACAAGCTAAATGTTGAAAGCAAACACGCAGCTGTAGCATCCATTCTTACACTGCATTGAATGTTTATGTAATCCTAAAACTCAATATTCTGTGTGTCCTGGAATTTGAGTCACAATGACAAAAACCCTGGCACAGGTTCCAGGTTGAAATAAGCGTTCTTGTTTAAAAATGACAGCATCGGTTCATGTTTAGGGTTTCAGGCTAGAATCTTGGTTTTAAATCATGCTTACAAGACAGGGTTTCAGTTTCAAATGAGTGTTTCAAGCCAGTGTTTGGGTTTCCTTCCGAGTATGCAATTTGTGTATGTGTGTGTAACACACATCTGTCAGCACACACAAAGAACTTAAAACCTTTGCCAAATACAGGTTCCCTCGTGCTGGTCACAGATGGTCCTCTGATATTGATTCTCATGCGTAAGCAGTAACCTTTTTTTTTTAATTTACAAGCATTGTCCTATTGCTGCACTTTTACCAGTCATAAAATGTGAGAGGTTCCCTTCTGCTCGTAAAAAAACGGGTTTAAGGGGGGCAAAATGAATAAGAATGGAGTGTCTGTGCATGTTCTTTGAGGAAAGTTAGTTGATGATTAACAGTTTTTTTTATTGGAGGTTTGTGTTGTGACCTCAAATAGTTGTTCCTTATTTCGCTTGACTTGTACTTGGTAGTACTTTTTCAAAATATGTATTTTTAATTGGGGTTTCAAATTGGGGGTTGATTTTTTTTTATCTATATCTTTTAATCTTATATTTTTGAATCTTTAATCTATATTTGTATGCTGTAAATGTAATGTCCTGGTTTCTGTTTGAAGTTATGTCTCGCAGCAAGGGTTATGCCTCAGGGCACAGGTGTCAAAGTTAAGGCCCGCGGGCCAAATCTGGTCTGTCACATTATTTTATTCGGCCCGCGAAAGTTAATCAAACCTGTGAAATTTTATGATGCTTGCTAAACTCCAAACCAAAAGTTCAAATTGTCGCATGTAGACCACAATAACGGTCATTATTTTTGACTTCAAATATGAACACTAGTTATTCATTATTTTGTTGTGCATTGTGTGTGTAATATGTAGTGGGGATGAAACATTTTAAAGGTTTCCCCAAACTCAATGTGGCCCGTGGCAAAAAATGACTTTGATACCGCTGGTTTTGGGTATCTCTCCGAAATGAAGCTTAGGCGAACTGCTCCTGTTTGCCTCTGCATGTTTTTTCCTCTCAGATGTTTTTTTTTCATTTCCAGGCCATTTGGGGCTGTAACTGGAGATAAATCCGATGGGGGTGCCCTGCAAACGTGGCCTTTGCCATTAAAGAAGCTTTATTGATTGTAAATAAGCTTAGTAATTAATGGATGGGGCAGACGAGAGGACCTTGGGGGGGGGGGGGGGGGTGCAGCTTGCTCGCACCTGCTGCCATCTTGGATGCCTTTTGTTCGCCACTGACGCGCTTTGGCTCTCGTGTGCAGTCATTACTGGATGACACTTGTTCCTTGTTTTAAGCGTGCTTTGAAATGATCCACACAGTCTCAGTAGCTCAGTGACATGATCGGTCGTGTGAGCGAATGAGGATGATGACTAGAAAGAATCTACAAAATCAAACATGAATCCACATAAAAAAAATTGAAATATTTGCTAAGATCAAAAACAAAACAAAAAAATAGTAAAATATTTGATAAAATATCAAACAAATAAAAAACAAAAAAAACTTGTCAAACACAAAACAAAAAGAATGTGTGAAATATTTTATTAATACAAACGTGTGAAATATTTGATAAAATAAAAAACATAACCAAAAATCTAGCGAAATATTTAAAAAAATAAAAAAAACAAAACAAAGAACTTGTGAAATATTTTAGCTGATTAAAAAAAAGAACCAAAAAGTTTGAAATGTAAAAAAAAAATAAAACAAGAAACCTTGTGAAATATTTTGTAATATGGAAAACTGGAAAAAATGTTAAATATTTTATACAATAAAAAACAAAAACAAAAATTGTGACATATTTGATCCAAAAAAAAAGTTTAAAAAAAGTGACAAATATTTTATAAAATAAAACAAAACAAAAAAATGTGAAATATTAAAAAAAAAAGGTGTGAAATATTTTAGAAAAAAAAACTTGGGAAATATTTTATAAAATAGAAAACAAAAACAAAAATCGAGCGATATATTTTATAAAATAATAAAACAAAACAAAGAACTTGTGAAATATATTAGCTAATAAAAATAGAACAAAAACAATTTCAATATTAAAAAACAAATAAAATGTGAAATACTTTGTAAAATAGAACACGAAAAAAAACATTAAATATTTTATAAAATAAAAAACAAAACAAAAACCAGTGTGAAATATTTTATAAAATTAAAAAAAAAAACACTACAAAAAACTTGTGGAATATTTTATAAACGAAGAGAACAAAAAATTGAACTACAGTAAAGTCTCGTTATATCGATATTCAAGGGAGTCCGAAAAAATATCGATATAACCGGGACTATCGATATATCCGACCCTGTTTGCATGTAATTTTCTCCGTGCGTGCATAGAAATAGTATCGATATAACCGGGACTATCGATATATCCGATATCGATATAACGAGACTTCACTGTATTTTATTTAAAAAAAATGATTATAAAATTAAAAAAAAAGGTTGAAGTATTTTATAAAATAAAAACAAATGAAAACCTGTGAAATATTTTAAAATGTAAAAAACAGAAAACAAATGTTATAGCATGAAAGAAAAAGTCCATAACCGAATGCTGCTCCTCATCACCCCTGTGATGATCCTCACCCGCTGATGCACTTTAGCCGCCCGAGCATGCATTCCTTCACACGTCCGGAACGCCGGTTCAAAGCGAGTCGGAATGAACCCTCACAAATCCATCCTCACTCCTCCTCCTCTCGTCTCTCCGTCTCACTGGAATATCAACAATCTCCCGTGCATTTGTAACCATTAAGCGAAGCAATTTCAAATGCGTGCCGACGTCGCTCCAGTGACTTCACCCGCATGGCCGCCTCCTCCCGTGTTCACATCATCGTGCGTCATTCACACGCAATCAAAGCAAACGCCGTTTATTGTTCCGTGTGGATTCGTGCCTTGTTGCATGATCGCGGCTTCCAGTCACGATTTCCGATCTTTGGATGAACTCCACGTTCTGAATCGGCAATCGGTCGGACCTGAGGGACCAGAGCGCCGATGTGTATGTGGAACTGCCGCAGTTTGGAATTGAAGCGGATTTACGTGTGACAGGAGAAGTGAGACAATCTCTTTTCACCAATGGATGCTACAGCTTTCTCTTTGCTTTCAACATTTAGCTTATAGCAGACGTGCATTTCACAATGACGTCCCTGATCCACTGTTGAAAAGGACACTTTGATCCTTTCATCTAGAACTGCATCCCACAACAAAGAAGGTGCAGAAAGTGCTTACAATTAAATGTCTGTCTGTTTTTGTGTTGTCACACTATTTTTTATTTAGTCTTTTTGTTATTTTGAATTCAAGATGGCGCCACGATATTTAGTTTTTCTACTTCTTCCTTTCCTTTCCTCTAACTTGTATCACTTTAGTGCTGTGAAATGTACATTTCTCCACTGCCAGACTAATAAAGGCTAATGCAATCCAATTCTGCACAGTGGAACTGCGGAGGAACATTTTTTGTGTGAGAATTAGACATAAACGTCTTCTCTCAACTCTGCA